>NW_022630100.1:492202-526603 GCF_010909765.2 Amblyraja radiata
CTCAACACATCTCAGGAAATTCCCCTTTAAAATAGCTACAGAAAAATTCAAATATTTGGGAATTGAAATTACTAGAAATTACCAGGATATGTTTAAAGCCAATTATAATCCCCTACTTAAGAAATTAAATAATTTGATTAAATTCTGGAAAACACTTCCGATGTCCTTAATAGGCAGAATAAACGCTATAAAAATGATTTTCTTACCACATATTCTATACCTATTTCAATCAATACCTATATATCTCCCAAAAAAGTTTTTCAAAAAATTGGACTCAGACATTACAAATTTCATATGGGATTATAAACCCCATAGAATACAAAGAACACACCTTAATAAACGAAAAGAGTGGGGGGGTCTAGCGCTCCCTAACTTTATGTATTATAATTGGGCAGTAAATATTAAAAATATGATTCACCTGCTGGACAATTCTGCCCAGCAGGCGGACTGGAATGTAATGGAAAAAGGCGATTGCTCCCCGAGTAATATAGGAGCGATTATCCTCTCACCAATAAATCTGAATAATAAAAATTATAATAAAAACCCAATTATACATAGCACAATTAGAACATGGAAACAAATAAAACAGAATCTAAAATTAAGAAACCTATCTCTCTCAATACCAATAGCCAATAACCCATCGTTTAAACCATCAATCATAGACAAATCATTTATACATTGGGAAAGAATGGGAATCAAAACGCTCGAAGATCTGTATGAAGTGGGAAAATTACTATCATTTCAACAACTACAACTGAAATATAATTTGAAAAATAACCAATATTTTAAATATCTTCAAATTTGTGATTATTTGAAAAAATACACAAAAGACTATCATAATATGCCTTCCGACTTACTGGATGAAGCAATGAAGACAAAGGCGGAATCAGCTAACTTAATATCGTACTTATATAATATAATTGTAAACATAGAAATACCCACAACAGATGGAATTAGAAGAGACTGGGAACAAGAATTAGCTATAAAAATTTCAAAAGAGAGCTGGGATAAACATTTACTACAGGTGCATAAATGCTCGATCAATGTACGACATACGCTTATCCAATTCAAAAGATTACATAGACTATACTATTCAAAAACTAAATTAAATAAAATCTTTCCCAATGTTTCACCAATCTGTGATAAATGTCTGTGTCAAGAAGCTACCATAGCGCATTCTTTTGTTTTTTGTACAAAAATCCAAAAATTCTGGCATGGAATATTTGATATTTTTTCAAAATTAATTAAAATAAAACTGGTACCAAAACCAGAATGGATCATTTTTAGGATATCGGAAGGTATCCCTGAATTAAACGTGTATCAGAAGAATTTACTCAATTACGGGCTAATAATGGGAAAAAAGCTCATACTTAAATTCTGGAAAAATGCGCCCACACCAACAATAAAAATGTGGATATCAAATATGTTTGAAACATTACATCTGGAAGAGATGAGATTCCTCTTAGCAGATAAAGCAAACCAATTCCAAAAGACGTGGTCTACGTTTATGGACCTATTACAAGCATGAGGTGCAATAGTAATTTTTAAAAATAAATAAATAAATAAATGGTATCAGGACCTGGCATTGGGAGATAAAACAACAAAAACAGACTTGGTTGGTAGTCTTTCTGCGGAGTTTAATGTTATAATAGAGCGATTGTCCTTACTTTCTTTTTCTTTCTTTTCTAGGGTCTACTTTCTTACTTTACTTCCTTCTCTAACTTCTTTTCTAAGGGGCTTTCTTTTCCCAACACTCTTCTGCACTTCACAACTCTTGCGCACCTTCTTTACTTTCCTTACTTCTATCTTTTTCTTAAAGCTTTAAAAAAAAAAAAAATGAAGCGGTACAAAAAATGTATTAAGATATATGTGTTGTGTGTTATTGTAATTTACCGTACTTCTAATAAAAAAAAAAAAATTTAAAAAAAAAAATAAATAAAAAAAAAAAAAAAGGAAAGGAGAAATAAGGGATCCAGCTGTTTGTTGAAGTTACAGAAATCAATATGAATATTCGTTCTCACCGTCTAATAGCTAACAATAAACAATTCTACATTTTTCTTGAGCTCCTCCTTTGACGTCTCGTTTTCACATCTTACTCTGTATATCCTTATCTCTGTACCTACGTCTCCCCGACCATTCCTCCTATCCAAAGATGCTGCCTGTACCGCTGAGTTACTCCGGCATTTTGTGTCTATCAGTGTTCATTCCGCTGGGGTTTAAGCTGCTCAAGAAAAATATGAGGTGCAGTTCCTCCAATTTACGCGTGGCAGCACACTGACAGTGGGGAAGGCCCAGGACATAAAGGTCAGTATTGGAATGGGAAGTGAAATATTTAGCAACCGGGTGATCGCCGAGGCCAAAGTGGACTGAGCCTCGATGTTCAGCGAAACGATGACCCATGCCTTGGTCATACCGATAAATCGGTGTCCTGATGCCGACAGCCGTCCCTGGGATTGGCCAATTCCCGCCTACTGCCCTTTTCAGCCGGTGGTCGGACGTCCCGCGGCGGGATGGGGAGAGGTGCGGAGGTGGTTTGGCCAACCTGGAAGTGTTGTCCAGATATGTGAGGAGCAAGGGTTATGGGAGGATCAGAGAGGGACTGAGGGTGTGTGCCGATGCTCACCTTCTGGTTGTTGGCTTCTCTTTGAGATAGACGGGAAACGTCTCTCAGCAGATGACTTCCGGTTAAAGGCTGAACATTCCAGAAGAGTTTCCCGCCCATCACAGGTACTGGAGAGGGCGGGGGAGCCAATGCTAATTCATTATCTTCTTCCAATCTATTACCCAAAGATCATAGAGCGGAGCAAGATACTCCACTCTTACGTATTCCAACGCACTGAGGTGCAGTACGTAACGGATCGTCGCGGCCGCCATCTTTCAAGAACAAAAACAAAAATATACAGAAGTACAAAATATTAAGATTTATTATTGTTGTAAGTATCAAATTAAAAGAAATCTAATAACTTACTAATGTACTGACAACACTGGTTTCCCAATGACCGCTGATGAGGGAACAGAAAATAAAATTTTCAGGACAGAAGAATATCCACAGAAAACAATAATATTTTCTCACCTTTCTTTGTTATTGCAGAACATGAAGAAAGACAGGCATGGCCGCCTCAAATGGCGATTTAGAGCAATTTATAGCAGAACAGTGAGCTATCGATGTAGATGTCGACGCCATAACAGTATCGAGCCAGCCTATTAAAATGGCACCAACAAACTCCCATGAGGCACTACGCTTTTTTCTCGGAGTGGCGCATCCTGCTCCGCTCTATGATCTTTGCTATAACCTGCCAGCCTTTGTCCTGCCTCTTCTCCCTTCAACCTTTCATTCCCCACCTCCCCACTACAGTCCTCAGAAGGGTCCCAACCCGAAACATTACCTATCCATGTTCTGCAGGGATGCTGTCTGAAGCACCGAGTTACTCTAGCACTTTGTGTCTTCTTTTGTACACGGTTCCATGTTTCAACAATCTACACCTTAAACTACTAAAGGAAGTACCCGTAACATAATGTGCATTGGTGGTCATCTTCCACAGTTATTTAGACTCTTGGGAGTCTATTTGTTTTAATTTATTTTACAGAAACAGTGTGGAACCACACCGATCGGCCCATCACGGCCGCGCCAACCAGCGATCCTTGTACACTAACAATATCCTGCACACACTAGGGACAATTTACAATTTTACCGAAGCAAATTAACCTACAAACCTGTATGTCTTTGTAGTATGGGAGGAAACCAGAGCAACCGGAGAAAACCTACTATTTAACAAAGGAGGGAGTGATTAAGCAGGTTCTCAGATCAGCTTGCCTCGTGACACCACCAACCAACGAAGCCGACCACCAAAACGTCAACGGTCAAAAACGTTATTTGCCATTTGTGCTTACACACATAGGAACTCTTGTGCGGTTGTTCAGAGAGTCAAGTCGTCAAGTTAAAAAGACACACAGAAAGACACATAATCTATAAAAACATATACTTCTCTAGAACTAAAAAAGAAAGAAAGTGCCTAAAACCCTATATAAAGGGGAAAGTGAGAGCATTGTAAATTACACAAACCCTATATAAAAAGTGTCGATTGCATTATAAATTGCACACCACATTTACTTTGCTTTTTCAAACCAACCAAGGTGGCCTCCTCCCACGGCTCCCTGGTGGCAGCCACATTAGCACAGCAGGGACGACGGCAACTTACTTTCCTCGTCGGATTTGATGGGGGCGACCGCAGCCGCAGGTCCGCGAACACAGCAGCCCGGGCCCACTGCTGCCCGCGAACAGGTGGCATCCCACGTCCGCGAACGCCGCAGCACTTCCGGTCAACAACAATGGCGCGGTAAACTAAAGCCGGACGACAGCAACTTACTTTCATAGAAACATAGAAACATAGAAAATAGGTGCAGGAGGAGGCCATTCGGCCCCGAGACAGCACCGCCATTCATTGTGATCACGGCTGATCGTCCCCTATTAATAACCCTTACCTGCCTTCTCCCTATATCCCCTGACTGCACTGCCCCCTAGAGCTCTATCTAACTCTCTTAAATCCATCCAGTGACTTGGCCTCCACTGCCCTCTGTGGCAGGGAATTCCATACATTCACAGCTTTCTGGGTGAAAAGGTTTTTCTAACCTCAGTCTTAAATGACCTCCCCTTTATTCTAAGAATGTGGCCCCTGGTTCTGGACTCGTCCAACATTGGGAATATGTTTCCTGCATCCAGCTTGTCCGGTGATTTTATATTTTTCTATATATTTTTTAAAGATATCCCTTCATCCTTCTAAACTCCAGTGAATACAAGCCGAGTCTCTTCAATCTATCCTCATATTACAGTCCCGCCATCCCATGGATCAATCTCGTGAACCTACGCTGCACTGCCTCAATCACAAGGATGTCCTTCCTCATAATAGGAGACCGAAACTATACACAATACACCACATGTGGTCTCACCAGAGCCCTATACAACTGCAGAAGAACCTCTTTGCTCCTATACTGAATTCCTCTTGTTATGAAAGCCAACATTCCATTAGCTTTCTTCATTGCCTGCTGTACCCACCTGAACTACGGTTGTGTGTCATGACCCACTTATTGAACTATATTGACACAACAAGAATTCCCCAAGGGAGAGAAAAAGCCTTATGGGTCAGCCACAAGAAACCTCATGGTCGGGTGACGAGCCAAACTATTTCAAGATGGCTCAAGCAGGTGCTGAAAGCCGCTGGTGTAAATACTAACGTGTATAAATCTCACTCCACCAGGGCAGCATCAACATCGGCGTCTAAGAGGATGGACGTACCTATGGACCACATCCTGGCTACAGCGGGGTGGTTTGGGGAAAAACGGTTCAAACATTGTATAATAAGCCATTGGCAGAACCTGCATCATTTGCAGAAAAAATATTAAAATCTGCAAATATATAATTTAAGCCTGGGGGAGCAATTTGTTTTTTGTTATTGTTTAATAAACACCATTATTGTCTTTACAAACAGATTCATGATTGATTACAATAACATACTTCCTCCCTCGAATGACTTCGGCAGTGAGTGAAGTATGAACTGTTACACGGTTTGAAATCACAGAGCTTTAAAATCTTCACGTAGTCACTCACGTGACTCCGAAGTAACAAAGTAAGTTTGAACGAGAACTTACCAGTTCGAAGTTTGATCTGTATTTTATGAGGAGTTACGATGAGGGATTATGTGCCCTCCGCTCCCACCCTCAATTATAGAGATCCACTGGTATTTAAGTTCTCCTTTTCTTGTTTATTTCAATTTCAACTATGTTTATTTCAATTATTGTGTCTTTCTGGGATTCCACACCGCTGCTTTGAAGTATAACGCGCATGCGTGCAGGACGGGTTCTTCACGTAATCCCTCATCGTAACTCCTCATAAAATACAGATCAAACTTCAAACTGGTAAGTTTTCGCTTAATCTTACTGTCAAAATCGCTGTTATAGAAACATAAAAACATAGAAATGCATGTAATCCTCCATCCTCCCCCATCACCAGCTATCACTCCGTCAACAAGTTGATGGACAAAGAAATGCGTGTAATCGTGATGCTCAAAATGAGAGTCATGGTACCAACAAAGATAGTGGTCGCAATGATGTTAGCAATGAACAAGCGATCAAAATCGCTGTTATGGAAACATAGAAACATAGAAAATAGGTGCAAGAGTAGGCCATTCGGCCCTTCGAGCCTGCACCGCCATTCAATATGATCATGGCAGATCATGCAACTCAGTATCCTGTACGTGCCTTCTCTCCATCCCCTGATCCCTTTAGCTACAAGGACCACATCTAACTCCCTCTTAAATATAGCCAATGTACTGGCGTCCACTATCTTCTGTGGCAAATAATTCCATAGATTCACCACTCTCTGTATGAAAAATGTTTTTCTCATCTCGATCCTAAAATATTTCCCCGTTATCCTTAAACGGTGACCCCTTGTTCTGGGCGTCCCCAACATCGGGAACAATATGCCTGCATCTAGCCTGTCCAACACCTTAATAATTTTGTAGGTTTCCATAAGACCCCCCCCCTCAATCTTCTAAATTCTTGCGAGTACAAGCCGAGTCTATCCAGTCGTTCTTCATATGAAAGTCCTGACATCCCAGGAATCAGTCTGGCGAACCTTCTCTGTACTCCCTCTATGGCAAGAATGTCTTTCCTCAAATTAGGAGACCAAAACTGTACGCAATACTCCAGGTAAGGTCTCACCAAGACCCTGTACAACTACAGTAAAACCTCCCTGTTCCTATACTCAAAACATTTTGCTATGAATGCTAACATACGATTCGCTTTCTTCACTTCCTGCTGCACATGCATGCCTACTTTCAATGACTGGTGTACCATGACACCCAGGTCTCGTTGCATCCCACCTTTTCCTAATAGACCACCATTCAGATAATAGTCCACTTTCCTGTTTTTGCCACCAAAGTGGATAAATTGCCGCAGTATAAAAGGAAAATTAGCTGTGATCAATTCATTTATTGAAACTGAAAACCCTGATATCTTATCGGGTCTGATTCTTGGGTAGACCCATCAATCAAATCTGCAGAGATTTTCCCTCCTCACTTCCAATTTTTTAGAAATGACAGAAACTCGCATGGAGGCGGTGTCTTCATCGGAGTTAACAATACCATTCCTTATTTGAAAGAACTGATATAGACCGGGACTCTGAGCAAATCTGGTGTCAAGCTACACTCCAGGGTCAGTCGTTACAGATTGGACGCTTTTTTTTTTTTTTTTTTTAATTTATTTATTAGAAGTAGACATATTATAAAATGTAGTTACATATTATAGTAAAAAAAACTTTTCATATACATCAGTCATACATTATTAAAATTTTCCATTATTAATTACTTCTGCTTCCAGTGTTTTTATTTTTTATAGAAAGAGGGAAAAAGAGAGGGTAGAAAGTTACAAATAAAAAAGAAAGCAAAAAAAAAACACAACAGAAAAACAAGGGAGGTGGAATGGGTTACCTGTAATACATCAATGGAGATAGGTTCGTAGGTTATAAAGTATAGCTTTTCATCTATTCCTGAGTTCAAGTTTCAGCTGGGTCCTCGTGCTGTGCCAATCTATCCCTTCAGATAGTTAATGAATGGAGCCCAAATTTTATGGAAATGATCTTGTTTGTCCATCAAGACAAGTCTAATTGTTTCTAAGTATAGGGTCTCCGACATTTCCGTAATCCACATTTTAATTGTGGGGGTTGTAGGGCCTTTCCAACATTTTAATATTAATTTTTTTCCGGTTATTATACTGTAATTGAGGAAGTTTCTTTGGTTTGTTGTGAGTGTTAAGCTTTGTTCTGATATTCCAAGTATTATTAATTTTGTGTCTGGGTCCAGTTTTGTATTAATAACTTCTGAAGTTATTTCAAAAATATCAGTCCAGAAATGTTTAAGTTTTATACAGTTTGCAAACGTATGTGTTAAATTAGCCTCTAAATGTAGACATTTATCACAAATAGTAGAGATTTGTGGGAAGATTCTATTTAGTTTTATTTTAGAGAAGTGTTTATCTGCCCCTCCCCAAACCTTCAACCCTCTCCCCTTCAAACCTCCGCCAGAACACACACGATTTCCCTTACCCCCTCTCCCCAATGCCTCCTCTGAAACATCGTCTCCCTACACCTTCCCCACCTCCCACACTACCCTCAAACATCCCAAATGTCACCCTCCCCAGCTCCCACACCTTCAATCAAACCTTGCCTCTCCACCCATTCCTCCCCTAACACCCCCACCCAAATATTTCATACAACCTCACCCTATACACTAACCTCTCCCCACATATCTTCCTAAACCGCCCCCTCCTCTCCCTGCACCTCCCCCTTACCTGACCCTCCATCTGCAAGAGTAGAGTGCCGTGGTAGTGGCGCGGTGGAGGGAGCGCCACAGGAGAGGTGGTGAGGAGGGAGCGCCGCGCCGCATCAATGATGGGGAGTCATGAATTGAATTGAATCCTTTATTTGTCATTCAGACCTTTCGGTCTGAACGAAATGCTGTTGCCTGCAGCCATACATGTAATAATAACAAAACACAATAAACACAAATTAACATCCACCACAGTGAGTTCACCAAGCACCTCCTCACTGTGATGGAGGCAAAAGTCTTAGAGTTACTGTCTCTTCCCTCCTCTTCTCCCTCTGCGCCGAGGCGATACCCCACCGGGCGATGGTATCTGTCCCGCGGTTCAAGTTCCGCGGCCCGGGGGTGGTCGAAGCTTCCGCCCTCCAGTCCAGCGGACGCAGCTGTTGCAACGGGTGCTCCGGAAAACAGGCACCAGCCTGTGACCTGCGAGCTCCCGACATTGTCCTCCACTTGCCCGCGGCCGAGCCCCGGATCCAGGTCGCCGCCGCCTCAGCCGCCGGAGCACCGTCTCCGCCCCGCACCGGGCCGCCCACAAGGCAGCGTCTCAGCCCCGCACCGGGCTGTCCCCACGGGAGCACCTTCCAGCCGGGAGCCGGTCCGCCCTCACCGGAGCGCCTTCCAGTCGATAGCCAGGCCACCCACACGGCAGCCTCTCAGCCCCGCACCGGGCTGCTCACACGGGAGCGCCTTCCAGCCGGGACCCAGGCCGCTCACACGGGAGCGCCTTCCAGCCGGTAGCCGTGCCGCTCACACGAGAGTGTCTCAGCCCCGCGCCGTCCGCCCTCACCGGAGCGCCGAGTCGTGCCGCTACCCGGACGTCGCCACACCTCGAAGACGGCCAGCCTCGCGTTGGTGAGTCCTGGCTGGCTCTACCTCCGGACCCTCGAGGTCGGTCGCAGGTTGGAGGCCGCCAGCTCCGCCATTAGGCCTCAGCGCAGACGGGGGAAGAGAAGGGGGTTACGACAAAAAAGTCGCATTCCCCCGAAGGGAGAGACAGAAAGCTCTGTTTCACCCTCCCCCCACACACATAACACCACCTAATAACCAAAAAAATTACTAAACTAGACAAAAAAACAACACAAAAAGTAAAAACAGACAGACTGCAGGCGAGCCGCAGCTGTATCACAGCGCCGCCACTTCCACAATGGCAGGGGTAAGATGGAGGGAGCACCGCAAGAGGTGCAGCAATGAGGGAGCGCCGTGGGAGGGGCGTTAACGGGGGAACGACGTGTGAGGAAGTAAGGTGAAGAGAACACCACGAGAGGGGCGGCGAGGTGGGCGCGCCGTGGGATGGACAGCAAGGAAGGAGTGCAGCTGGAAGGGCAGAGTTGAGGGCGAGATATGAAATATAGTATATTTTACATGTCGCTGGGATGAGGACAACATACGTTTATATTCATTTCTGCAATCTAAAGCCATTACATACCGCGTGTTACTTTGTGTAATTCAGTATCACTGCATAAGTATCAATTAAAACAATTGCTTCTCTAATTCAAGGGCCACCCGCTACGTTGTTTATTGACAACTGTGTCAGAATACTCGGTAGAGGTTATATGGTAACACTCTTTAACCTCATATTCGGCTTTTACTCGCTAGAATTTAGAAGATTGAGGGGAGGGGGGGGGGGAGTGTATTATAGAAACTCACAAAATTCTTAAGTGGTTGGACAGGCTAGATGCAGGAAGATTGTTCCCGATGTTGGGGAAGTCCAGAACAAGGGGTCACAGTTTCAGGATAAGGGGGAAATCTTTTAGGACTGAGATGAGAAAAACATTTTTCACACAGAGGATGGTGATTCATGGAATTCTCTGCCACAGAAGGTAGTTGAGGCCAGTTCATTGGCTATATTTAAGAGGGAGTTAGATGTGGCCCTTGTGGCTAAAGTGATCAGCGCGTATGGAGAAAAGGCAGGTACGGGATATTGAGTTGGATGATCAGCCATGATCATATTGAATGGCGGTGCAGGTTCGAAGGGTCGAATGGCCTACTCCTGCACCTAATTTCTATGTTTCTATGTTTCTATTTGTGTCCCATCGTCTCTCCTCACCTCCCCATCCCTCCCATATCCCCCCTTCCCCACACCAATGAGCTCACAGACTTGGGTGTAGGAGGTAACTCAGCGGGACAGGCAGCATGTTTCTTCAGACCAGTTAAAGACCAGACTAGTCTGAAGAAACATAGAACCTAGAAAAATAGGTGCAGGAGTAGGCCATTCGGCCCTTCGAGCCAGCACCGACATGCAATATATTCATGGCTGATCTTCTAAAATCAGTACCCTGTTCCTGCTTTTCCCCCATATCCCTTGATTTATTTAGCTCAAAGTGCGAAATCTAACTCTCTTGAAAACGTCCAGTGAATTTGCCTCCACTGCCTTCTGTGGCAGATAATACCACAGATTCACAACTCTCTGGCTGAACACATTTTTCCTCATCTTAGTCCAAAATGGCCTACCCATTAGTCTTAAACTGAGACCCCTGGTTCTGGACTCCCCCAACATCGAGAACATCTTTCTAGCCTGTCCAAACATTCGAGAATGTTATGTCTCCATAACATACCCTCTCATCCTTCTAAATTCCAGTGAACACAAGCCCTCGACTCAAAACGTCACCCATTCCTTCTCTCCAGAGATGCTGCTTGTCCCGCTGAGTTATTCCAGCATTTTGTGTCTAGCTTCGAGCTCAGAGACTTTTTCTTCACAGGAAGTGTCATTTATTGACATGTACCCACCCCGTGTCCCGAGACTTCCTCAGCCGGCATTACGGCGTCCAGAAGTCCAGTCTCATATCGCACAGGTAGATATTGGTGACCCAGGACGGCAGGGCCGGTCCGGGCATGGGCTGGTCATCCCTGGTCACCCGAAGGCCCTGGGCCCGGTAGAGCCGGATGGCGCGATGCTGGGCGGTGTTGGTGTCCAGGACTGTCCCGGGCGAACTCCAGCATCCGGCGGGTCAGTCTGCGGCCCAGGCCCAGATGCCGGCATCGCCGATCGACCGAGAGGCGGAGGAGCTGGCAGCACCCCGGCTGTCCCTCGGCATCCTTCGCCGCCACAATCCCCCGCAGCCCACCGCCTCCCCCCTCTTCCTCCACCACCCAGAACCCCGCCCCCGGCTTCCCCACGTACGTCCCCTCAATGTCCGCCATGTCCGCCTCAAGCGTCTCCCTCAGGTAGTGTGTAAAGACCATGCGGCAGGCCATGTAGAGCAGGGCCAGCAGCGCGGCGACTTGCAGAGCGGCCCAGGTGAGCGACCAACCGGCTCCGTAGACGGCGGCACCGGCAGCCAGGAGGAGGCAGAACGTGGCGGGCAATAGCAGGGCCCGGCGGAAGGCCGGCCAAGGCATGTCCATCAGACCCTCTGAGAAAATCCTGCGGGCTTCCAGCAAGTCGCCGGCTCGGAACGGGCGCACGGTGAATCGGGGACCATCTCCGGCCTTGTGGGCGGCCGCCATGCTCATGCGAGCCGCTAGGAGATGGAGGAGCTCCGGCCTGAAGAAGGTGATGCAGAGGAGAGGGGTCCGGATCTGCCGAGAGAGAAAGGTCAAGTGAGACATGCATGTTGTTAGGCCTGCCCTTTGCTTGAGATTGCAATGCAAAATGCACATGCAATGACAATGCCATAAGTTGTTTGGCCTGCCCTGTGCTTGAGCTGCAATGCAAAATGGACATGAAATGACAATGCCATGAGTTGTTTGGCCTGCGCTGTGATTGAGACTCCAATGCAAAATGGAAATGGAATGACAGTGCCAAGAGTTGTTTGGCCTGCCCTGTGCTTGAGAATGCAATGCAAAATGGAAATAAAATGACAATGCCATTTGTTGTTTGAAATGGAAATGGAAATGGAAGGAAATTAGTTGTTCGGCCAGAAACCACTAATTTCGGTCCACAAGACTCATATTAGCTGAGAAACCAGTCCCTTTTGCTCAAAATGCCAGTATTAACCAAGGGGGAACATTTTGGCCCAAAGGGCCCGTGCCAGGTCAGGAAAAGTCCCGAAAACGTGTCTTTCACAGAGATTTCACTACGTTCTTTTAAGTCCCTTCGACCCATCAGGCCTGTACTAGCCCAAGAGGAGTCCCTTCGGCCCATCATTAAGTATTTCCCCTGCAAGTATTAAACCTCACCCCCGTATTTTTCTCCCTCCCTTCATTAGCTCCCTGTGAGATCCCGGCCAAGATAGATTTTCCTCCTTCATTACTGTGATCTGCAGAAAATATGAAAAATATCTAAAATTGATTCTCCACCCTCTCCGCCATCTCTCTCACAGAGTCTCTCACCTGTTTTGGGCAGAATTTCTTGCCGTTTATGCGCTGCCAGCCCACCAGGCCCGAGTGATTGAGCTGCCAGCCCACCACGCCTGAGCTGCCAGCCCACCAGGCCTGAGTGACTGAGCTGCCAGCCCACCAGGCCTGAGCGACTGAGCTGCCATCCCAAGAATCCATTCGTC
This sequence comes from Amblyraja radiata, assembly GCF_010909765.2. NCBI lineage: Eukaryota > Metazoa > Chordata > Chondrichthyes > Rajiformes > Rajidae > Amblyraja > Amblyraja radiata. The sequence goes on from NW_022630100.1 coordinate 505,023, forward strand.
TCACAATGACCATACTAGCCCAATGGAAACCAGTCCGTTTCGCCCACAAAACCCCTACTAGCGCTCCAGAAGCCCCCCCCCCCCCCCCCACAACTCCCCCCCGACTGGCCATACTAGCCCAATGGAAACCAGTCCGTTTCGCCCACAAAACCCCTACTTGCGCCCCAGAAGCCCCCGCCCCCCCCCCTACTCCCCCCCGACTGGCCACCAATATTGAAATTTGTGGAGAGGTGGAATATTGCGTTGGGGATTAGCCCTCCCGGGTTACCAAGTGTAAACTGGCAACCGCTTTTCCCAACTAACGGCGTCACAGTTGTGCAGCGTTAGAGTTGCTGTCTTGCGCCTTCCAGCGTCAGAGGCGCCGGAGAGTAGCAATCGGATGGCTGCATTTTGGGGCATCACGGTGGCAGAACGGTAGAGCTACTGCCTTCCAGCGAACTTCAGGTGCTGTCTGTCGGGGATGTCGAATGGGCAAAGCCGTGGGAGGGGCGTCAATGAGGGAGCGCAGTGGGAGGGGTAAGTTGGAGGGTGCACCACGGGAACGGCAATGTGGACAGAACACCATGGGAGGTGAATTAATGAACCAATGAATCCTTCTATTGTCATATGTGACAGGTCTCAGTGAAATTCTTTGGTTTGCATAACTCAGCGGGTCAGGCGGTATCTCTGGAGGAAAGTAATAGATGACGTTTCGAGTGAAAACGTTTCCCCAGACTTTGATTCATGGGAGAGGCAATATAGAGGTATGAAAAGGTACAGAATAAAACAGAGCCGGGACTGGTGACTCAAGAAATATGGACCACGCTATGGCCCATTGACTGCTGAGGAAGAGGTGATAACGAAGGGAAACGAACAGCGAAACAAGCAGGATGACTAGGGTAAGGTTGGGAAGGAGAAAGAAGGGATCGTTTGTTGAAGTTACAGAAATCAATAATGAATATTCGTTCTCACCATCTAATATCTAACAAATATCGATTCTACATGTTCCTTGAGCTCCTCCTTTGATGTCTCGTTTCACATCTTACCCTTCCTTATCTCTGTACCTACGTCTCCCCGACCATTCCTCCCATCCAGACATGCTGCCTCTACCGCTGAGTTACCCCGGCATTTTGTGTCTATCAGTGTTCATTCCGCTGGGGTTTAAGCAGCTCAAGCAAAATATGAGGTGCTGTTCTCCGATTTACGAGTGGCATCACTCTGACAGTGGGGGAAGGCCCCGGACATAAAGGTCAGAATTGGAATGGGACATAACATCTTTAGCAACCGGGTGATCGCCTTGGCACAAGTGGACTGAGCCTCGATGTTCAGTGAAACGATGCCCCATGCCTTGGTCACGCCGATAAATAGGAGTCCTGATGCCAACAGCCGCCCCTGGGAAGGCGAATTACCGCCTACTGCCGTTTTCAGTAGGAGTGTTGGTCCGGTGGTCGGAGTCCCGCGGCGGGATGGGGATGGGTGCGAAGGTGGTTTGGCCCACCTGCAAGTGTTGTCCAGATGCGTGTGGAGGAGGAAGGGAGAAGGGAGGATCAGAGCGGGACGGAGGGAGTGTGCCGACACTCACCTTCTGGTTGTTGGCTTCTCCTTGAGATAGACGGGAACCGTCTCTCAGCAGATGACTTCCGGTTAAAGGCTAAACATTCCAGAAGGTTTTCCCGCCCAACACAGGTATTGGAGAGGGCGGGGGAGCCAATTCTAATTTATTATCATCTTCCAATCAATTATTCAAAGATCATAGAGCGGAGCAAGATACTCCACTCTTACGTATTCCAACGCACTGAGGTGTGGTACGTAACGGAGTCTCACTGCCGCCATCTTTCAAGAACAAAAACAAAAATGTACATAAGTACAAACATTGATTATTTATTATTGTGGTAAGTATAGATCTATTGAAAACAAATCTAATAACTTTCTAATGTACTGACAACCCTGGTTTCCCAATCACCTTTGATGGGGTAACAAAAAATAAACTTTTCAGGACAGAGTAATATCGACAGAAAATAATAATATTTTCTCACCTTTCTTTGTAATTGGGAAGATGAAGAAAGACAGGTGGGTCGTCTACAATGGCGATTTAGAGCAATTTATAGCAGAACAGTGAGCTATCGATGTAGATGTCGATGCCATGCCAGTGTCGAGACAGCCTATTAAAAGGGCGTGAACAATCTCCCATGACGTACTACGCTTTTTCCGCCCGAGTGGCTCATCCTGCCCCGCTTTATGATCTTTGCTATTACCTGTCAGCCTTTGTCCTGCCTCTTCTCTCTTCAACCTTTCATTCCCCACCTCCCCACTACAGTACGAAGAAGGGTCCCAAGCCGAAACATCACCTATCCATGTTCTGCAGGGATTGTCTGAAGCACCGAGTTACTCTAGCACTTTGTGTCTTCTTTTGTACATTGTTCCATGTTTGTACAATCTACACCCTAGACTACTAAAGGAAGTAGCCCATAACATAATGTGCATTGTGGTCATCTTCTACAGTTATTTAGGCTCTTGGGAGTCTATTGGTTTTAATACAGTTTTCAGATACAGCGTGGTACCAGGCCCTTCGGCCCATCACGGCAGGGCCAACCAGCGATCTTTGTATATTAACAATATCCTACACACACTAGGGACAATTTACAATTTTACTGAGCCAATTAACCTACAAACCTGTATGTCTTTGTAGTATGGAAGAAATCCAGAGCAATCGGGGAAAACCTGCTATTTAACAAAGGAGGGAGAGATTAAGCAGGGGTTCACAGACCAGCTTGCCTCCAGGCACCGCCACATTTGCTTTGCTTTTTCAAACCAACCAAACCGTCCTCTTCCCACGACTGCCTGGTGGCAGCCACATTAGCATAGCAGGGACGACGGCAACTTACTTTCCTCGACGGATATGTCGGTGGAACCATAGCCGCAGGCCCGCGAACACAGCAGCCCGCGAACACTGCAGCACCCGCCCGCGAACACAGCAGCCCCACCCCCCTTGGTCATCAACAACGGCGCGGTAAACTAGGGCCGGACGACAGCAACTTACTTTCATGAAACATAGAAACATAGAAAATAGGTGCAGGAGGAGGCCATTTGGCTCTTCGAGCCAGCACAGCGATTCATTGTGATCAAAGATCTTTGATTGTGATCATGGCTAATCGTCCACTATCAATAACCCGTCCCTGCCTTTTCCCCATATCCCTTGACTCCGCTAGCCCCTAGAGCTCTATCTAACTCTCTCTTAAATCCATCCAGTGACTTGGTCTCCACTGCCCTCTGTGGCAGGGAATTCCATAAATTCACAATTCTCTTTGTGAAAAAACTTTTTCTCACCTCAGTCTTAAATGACCTCCCCTTTATTCTAAGACGATGGCCCCTGGTTCTGGACACGTACACCATTGGGAACATTTTTTCCGGCATCTAGCTTGTCCAGTACTTTTATAATTGTATATGTTCTATAAGATCACACCCCTCATCCTTCTAAACTCCAGTGAATACAAGCCTAGTCTTTTCAATCTTTCCTCATATGACACACCCGCCATAGCAGGGATCAATCTCATGAAGCTACGCTGCACTGCCTCAATCACAAGGATGTCCTTCCTTAAATTAAGAGACCAAAACTGTACACAATACTCCAGATGTGGTCTCACCAGAGCCGTATACAAATTCAGAAGAACCTCTTTACTCCTATACTGAATTCCTCGTGTTTTGAAGGCCAACATTCCATTAGCTTTATTCACTGCCTGCTGTACCTGGAAGCCAACTTTCAGTGACCGGCCCAGGTCTTGCTGTACCTCCCCCTTACCTAACCTAACATAATTGAGATAATAATCTGCCCCATTGTATTTTCCGCCATTGTGCCTTGCTTTGCCGCTGGATTTCCCCGACCACCCGTAAACTTCGGCCGCGACAGGGCCCTGCTCGCTGGCTGTCGCTGTCCTCAGGGCCGCTCCGGCCTTGTCCGTTCATACAGCGGCGACCTGACAACCTTTATCAGTACCAAGGGAGGACGTTTAATATTCCCACCCGTGTCTTCTTTAGTTTTATCATTTATCGCGACTTTTCCTCTTTTTTAAAACTAGTAGAACGGAGTTTTTAATCTTTTAATCCTTTTAAACTGTTATCGTGCAAGGAAATCTTCGGGCTAACAACCGATACCAATTTTATCATAACTTTATTTTTAAACTAGTAAAGCAGCGTTTTATCCCGGCATCGTGCATTTCGTGCTACCAGCCCAGATCAATTTTGTGATTTTCTCTGGAAACTTACTGCTTTTAACTGTTTTTACCCTTGAAGATTTCCCCGCCACCCGGACCAGTTGCAATATATGCCCTGGAATACTGAAACCTCGCTCGCGCCATATTGGATTTCTAAAATTGTAGATTGAATTAGTACCATGCCTAGATCTGGAAGAATACGAAACACATCACTACCAGTGTTGTATTTGGTTGTTGGTTGCCTTCTCCGAAATTGGATTGACGATTTTCCATCAATGTGACTCTGGTTCGTCATAATTCAGTGTCCAGAAGACGTACGTAAATACGTTTCGTACAAATGTGTTGAAACACTCAGCTACCCCCTTTCTGGGCTACCCTAGAGGTCGCCTACCATTGTTAATTATTGTCTATTTACTGGCTGGGGACATCAAACGCAACCCTGGCCCAAAAGGTCAGCATCGTGGACGTAAACCAAAGTATCCGTGTGGTTTATGCTCATTTGCTGTCAAAGATTCTGGCATTCAGTGCTCGATGTGCACAAGTTGGTTTCACCTGAACTGCTCCAATGTGTCAAACGACACTTTTGGTTTTCACTCCAAAAATCCAAATACCATCTGGTTATGTCCATTGTTCGGTGCCATCAACCTTGCCAGTTCATTTTTTGACCCGGCAAGTGACCTTACAAGTATGCTCAACTTGAGAAATGCATTTGAAAGTCTTACACCTCTGAGTGATGACGCTGATTGTGGCTTATGGAATCACGAGAATTTAAGATCATCCAGCCCAAAGTGTGCTGGCCACTTACCAAAAATAACACTTTAAAACATTGCTCTGGGTGGTCTTGTGTAACGACATCCAAAGTAGAGAAAAACCCTCTACTGAAATGTGCGAAGATAAAGGATGGCTGGATCGTTGTTGGGAAAGATGGTAAAAGTAATACCCCTGATGATGACAATCCTCCATCCTCCCCCTACACCAATTATCACACCCATCAACATGTTAATGGACAAAGAAATGCGTGTAATGGTGATGGTCAAAAGGAGATTCATGGTACAAACAAAGATAGTGGTCGCAATGATGTCAGCAATGAACATGGATCAAAATCGCTGTTATAAATTGCCGCACTGTAAAAGGAAAATGTGCTGTGATCAATTCATTTATTGAAACTGAAAACGCTGATATCTTATCGGGTCTGAATCTTGGATAGACTCATCAATCAAATATGCTAAGATTTTCCCTCCTCACCTGCAATTTTTTAGAAATTACAGAAACTCGCATGGAGGCGGTGTCTTCATCCGAGTTAACAATACCATTCCTTGTTTTGAGAGAACTGATTTAGACAGCGACTCTGAGCAAATCTGGTGTCAAGCTATACTCCAGGGTCAGTCGTTACAGATCGGAAGCTTTTACCGACCACCTGACATGAAAACGGAGCCTCTTTTAGATATTGGATCAAACATTTCCAAAATTAACACCTCGTCACGCTCTCCACTTATCATCCTGGGGGCGATTTCAATGTCCCAGCTGTAGATTGGTCTGACGGCACACAAAGCGAACAGAAAAAATCTCCAGGAAGCCCTAACTGACCGTACTCTGCAAAGTCACCTGTCAAAAAACGTCACTTTCTCTACCAGGCGTGATGAGACAAGTGGCACCGAAAATACTTTAGATTTATTGTTCACTTCACACCCAGATTTAATCTCGGAAGTTTCATCGTGTGCTGGAATCAGCGATCATTATATTATCTAAGCAAAACGGCACACAAAGCTTAAAGTTCCGTCAAAACCACCGCGTAAAATTTCCCTCTGGAGAAAAGTGAACAGTGAGAAATTTAAAGACTTGGCAAAAAAACTGGGGAAAGATTTATCTAATCTGCAACCAGATAAAAGATCCGTAAAAGAAAACTGGGTGTGGCCCTGGTCTTCTTGCAACCATGTCTCTGTAATTCACACAACATCACATTTGCCAATTTCTAACTGAGCCTCAAGCTCATCCACTTGATTTCGTATACTCCCCGCATTCATTTACAGCACTTTGACTTCTGTTTTCGCCTCCCCTCTCTCACGATTGGCCCTGACATTACTCTCTTAACCCTTCTTGACATCTCGTTCCCTTTAATTCTGGAGTCCTTTGTCACTTTTCCTGAACTCACTTCCCCTTTAACTACATCTTTCTACACCCAATTTGTCAATCAATCCCCCCACCCCCTATTTAGTTTAAACCCACACGTGTTGTACTAGCAAACTTGCCTGTCAGAACGTTGACCCCCCTGCAGTTAAGGCGCAACCCGTCTCTTTTGTACAGGTCACCACTTCCGCAGAAGAGATCCCAGTTGCATATAAGCTAAATCCTTGCCCTCTGCACCAGCCCACAGTCACACATTCAGATTCCCGATCCCGCTGTCCGTGCCCTCACTAGCACGAGGCACTGGAAGCAATCCAGAGAGAATCACCCTAGAAGTCTTGTTCCTAGCTCTCTGCAATCGCGTTGCAGAACCTCCCCCTTCTTCCCGTTCTCGTTTGTGCCCACGTGCACAGCAACTGCCGGTTCTTCAACTTCCCTCTTGATGATGTTCAGAATTCGTTTTGTGATATATTTCACCCTGGCACCATGGAAGCAACAAACCATCCTCGAGTCTCACCTGCCGCCACAGAATCTCATGTCCGCACCTCGGACAATGGAGTCGCCCACCACTATAGCTCTGCCCGACGTCGGCCTCGCCAGTCGAGCATCGTCGCTAGGCATGGAACCACCGATCAGTCCGCCGCTCGGTCTGGAAGCGTCGTCTGCCTCTACAACTCCGAACAGGGTGTACCTGTTTCCATTGGGCACAGCCACTTGGGTCTCCTGCACTCCAGTGTTACTCCCCTTTCTCCCCTTCGGTCTTCCTGTATCCTTGGCGTGACGACCTCACTCTATGTCCTGTACAGGAAACTCTCGTTTTTCCGGATGGCCCCGAGGTCATCCAGCTGCTTCACCAGTTCACTAACACGTTGGTTCAAGTGCTGCACCAGGGCACCATTTCTGCAGGTGTAATTTCCAGAAGCAGCAGCTGTGTCCCTGTCTTGCAAAATCCTGCCCAAACATGCCTACCATTTCTTCAGAAGACAACAGTCTCAATTTCCAACAAGTGTTGACACATTACCTCAGCCTCCTCCCGAAGACTCTGGAGCCATAGACACGCACTTTTCTCACAAGGCACTTCCCTTGACTGGCCGCTCCCCAAGAGCAACCTTGCCTAATTTGCCAATTTACCAATTTGAAAATACGATTCCTCAGCCAATCCTTCACCTGCTGCAACTCCTGTTCCGTCCTCTTTAAAACGTACGTGCTGTCACTGGTCCCGTCTGGTTTTTAAGACAACCGCTACCTAGAGATAAACAGTGTACACACTCCTAAGAGCTTACCCCCTAGCAAACCCCGCTTTCCTTCACCTGCTGCCGCTCCTGCTCCGGCCACTTGAAGGAATGGCCTGGACTAGGTCCATTATTGTCTGCAATTTCGTGCAATTCAGTGAAGAAGGCGAATGGTATGTTAGCATTCATAGCAAAAGGTTTTGAGTATAAGAGCAGCGATGTTCTACTGCAGTTGTACAAGGCCTTGGTGAGACCACACCTGGAGTATTGCGTATAGTTTTGGTCTCATAATCTGAGGAAAGACATTCTTGCCATAGAGGGAGTACAGAGAAGGTTCATCAGACTGATTCCTGGGATGTCAGGATTTTCATATGAAGAAAGACTGGATAGACTCGGCTTGTACTCGCTAGAATTTAGAAGATTTAGAGGGGATCTTAAAGAAACGTAAAACATGTTGAAGGGGTTGGACAGGCTAGATGCAGGAAGATTGTTCCCGATGTTGGGGAAGTCCAGAACAAGGGGTCACAGTTTAAGGATAAGGGCGACATCTTTTAGGACCGAGATGAGAAAAACATTTTTCACACAGAGAGTGATGAATCTCTGGAATTCTCTACCACAGAATGTAGTTGAGGCCAGTTCATTGGCTATATTTAAGAGGGGGTTAGATGTGGCCCTTGTGGCTAAAGGGATCAGGGGGTATGGTGAGAAGGCAGGTACAGGATACTGAGTTGGATGATCAGCCATGATCATATTGAATGGCGATGCAGGCTCGAAGGGCCGAATGGCCTACTCCTGCACCTATTTTCTATGTTTCTATGTTTCTATGTTCCCAAATCAGGTAATGATGCATCCAGTTAAATGTTTTCGGCAGCGTATCAAATCACCGTCTAACAGGCTAACTTTAGGTAATATCGCGTGCGTTACTTGATCCCTCCCCGATGCATCTTTGGTGCTCTCCGGAAAAGAACGCCAAGGCCGCTGTCAGTACCGAATTATTTCCCCACACCTTCCCTCATTTTTCTGCGCTGTATCGAATTAACACCGTTGTTATTCAGCCGTTTTGTAATTAAAGTCAGTACAGTTTACCACTAAAGTCGAGAGCAACACAACGTGATGGACCAACGCAGCGGTTTAGGCAGCATCTGTGGATGGGATGGACAGGGGACGTTTAGGATCGGCCCAATAAAGGGTGTTAGCTTGGAAACAAATTTAAAACTCAGCTATCGGACCATTATCAGCCCTTTAGATATTGCATTGCATGTTAAATTATATGCCTGGTTGTAAATAACACAGGAACATTGATGGACTGCGGTTGGTGAAGCCATATAGTTACACGCTTCCTTCCATTGAGGAGACTTAGTGTTACTGGCTGGGATGTGGATAGTCCAGGCGCACCCGTATGGGGCAGATTGTATGCGTCTGTGGGACATGATCAATCGTACTTAGGCCTTAGGGCTTTATTCTTTGGAGCGCAGAAGGTTAAGGGGGGACTTGATAGAGGTCTTTAAAATGATGAGAGGGATAGACAGAGTTGACGTGGATAAGCTTTTCCCATTGAGAGTAGGGAAGATTCAAACAAGAGGACATGACTTGAGAATTAAGGGACAGAAGTTTAGGGGTAACATGAGGGGGAACTTCTTTACCCAGAGAGTGGTGGCTGTGTGGAATGAGCTGCCAGTGAAGGTGGTGGAGGCAGGTTCGTTTTTATCATTTAAAAATAAATTGGATAGTTATATGGACGGGAAAGGAATGGAGGGTTATGGTCTGAGCGCAGGTATATGGGACGAGGGGAGAATACGTGTTCGGCACGGACTAGAAGGGTCGAGATGGCCTGTTTCTGTGCTGTAATTGTTATATGGTTATATGGTTATTGGGCTGCAAACTACACAATCAGACTCTTTATTTGGCTAGCTCGAATAAAGTCAATATATAATTAAACAGATTATCGTTGAAATATTTTAACTGTCTAGTTCTTTAAAGCATATACTGGATGAAACTGATGCGCACTATTCCTCCGTTGTTAGACTGGTTAGTGTGGGAGGTCCATGCCTGGGATGGTGATGACTTCTTTGGAAATGACACCGCTGAACAAACGCATGCCTTCCACCTCACTGACACCTCAACTCGAATGTGATAATGAGGGCCGTCTGATTGGTCTGTATGAACTACAGTAAGGTCTTTGACACAGCCCCACATGGGGAAATGGTTTTACGAAGTTGGAGCCCACGGTAAATTAAATCGTAAATTAGATGGTTGACACAAGACGGGAGACGATGACTCGGTGTTATTATTGCGATTGGACGTCTATTACGAGAATCCCTGGTGATTTGTCAGGGATCGCATTGTCCTTTGCTATTTCTAATAACAAACTGCATGTCAATACAGGAAGAATGATGAGTAATTTGGTAAACCATTCTATTTGGTGGAGCTGGTAATGCTGTTGAGCATGAGCAGGGTGTTCTTGCCAGAGCAATGATATAACTGAGTTCCTTGTGGACACAGCAATGGGACGTGAGATATAAACCTGCAGTACGTGAGAAAGTGCTCTTTGGGAGGATTAACAAGCCCTTGGCATAGACGCAAATCTAAAGGTAGGACGCTAGTCTGTTCTGATAAAAGAGTGGGTCATACCAGCCCAACACAGCAGTGGGGGTCCACTAATGATTGTCCCCATGCGCTAAGGACAATGTACAGAGGCCAATTAACCAGAAAACCTGCAGGTTTGGGAGATGTGTAAGAAAACCGGAGTAACTGATGGAGGCCGGCGTTTCACAGGGTGAATCCACACATGCATCATCCGATATCAAGATAAAACTCAAATCTCTGGCGCAGTGAGGCAGTATGTTCTACCAACTGCTCCACTGCGCCACCACTGGGCAACAGTTATGATTCTGATCTTTAGTAATTGTTTACACAATTTCAGATTGCAATCACGATCACATTTAAAATATGTTTTGTGAGGTACAGTACATGGTTTGGAAAGTTCTGGAGCTATACGGGACAAACCCGAGCAGGCGTGACTGGCGTAGGAAAATAATCTTGGTCGGCTTGATCGTTGGGCCGAAGGGCCAGTTTCAGTGCAGTGTGACGTTATCTCCACACAGAAGAGGCATCCTCGCTGCTTTTATAGTCCAACCATTGACTGTTTGCGAATCTGTTCTCTTCATTGCAGGAGTATATGGTGGATTTGGAGAGCTTGCGGATGAGGTTTACCAGAATGATGCACGATATAGAGGCCAGTGATATCAAGGAGAGGATGGACAAACTTTGTCCACCGGGTGGCGCCAGCAATAGCTGCCTCACCAACCGTCTGTCTGTTCCTTCGTTGTTTTATTAGTATGTGTTAACTGTATCTTTTTAGTGTTCTTTAGCATGTTTTATGTGGCTCCGAAGATGAGAGCTTCCAGGAATCATGGCTACAGGGACAATTGGTTCCCAAATTCAATTGGTGACTAAGAGGGAGGATGATGGTCAAGGGTATTTATTCCGATTGGAAGTCTGTGACGAGTGGGTTACGCCAAGGATCCGCGTTGAGACGTGTTCTCTGGTATTTCCATGAACAAACTGACTGTCAAGATAGGAGGCACGACTCGTAAATTCGCAAGTTACTCTCATTAGTGGAGCTTGTCGTGCTGTTGAAAGTGGGCAGCGTGTTCTACCTAAAGAACGATATTGTTGAGTTCCTACAATGAACAGAACAATGGCAAGTGAAATGTAATTCTGAAAACGGTGACACGATGCTCTTCTGGAGGATAGACCATAATATAGATACAGAACTAAATGTAAGACGCTGGTATGTTATGAAGAATAATACCCAGCCCACTACAGCGACTATATTTTATCGGTCAGCACAATCCACGCCTGCGTAGAATTTCTTGGTTCATGGTTTTGCGGAGACACTAAGCACTTGTGAATCTAACACAATTAATTCAGTTGGGAGATACAGCATGGAAACAGGCTTTGCAGCCCAGAGTGTCCACGCTAACCATGTATCACCCACTCATACGGGTTCTATGTTCCCCAGTTTCTCATCCACTCACTATACACTAGGGACAATTGAAGGAGGCAACTAAACTACAAACTACACGTTTGGGGGATGTGGGACGAAACCGAATACCGGGGTATCCGAATGAAACCCACTTATAGACAATAGACAATAGACAACAGGTGCAGGAGTAGGCCATTTGGCCCTTCGATCCAGCACCGCCATTCAATGTGATCACGGCTGATCATCCACAATCAGCCTTCCTGCCTTCTCCCCATATCCACTGACTGCTATTATTAAGAGCCCTATCTAGCTCTCTCCTGAAAGCATCCAGAGAACCGGCCTCCACAGCCCTCTGAGGCAGAGAATTCCACAGACTAACCATTCTGAGAACAAGTATTTCCTCGTCTCGGTTCTAAATGGCTTACTCCTTATTCTTAAACCGTGGCCCCGGGTTCTGGACTCCCCCAATATCGGGAACATGTTTCCTGCCTCGAGCGTGTCCAAAACCTTAACAATCTTATAAGTCCAGCTGCTCCATTCTCTCACCTTATGACAGTCCCGCCATCCCGGGAATTAACCTTGTAACCCTACGCTGCACTCCCTCAATAGCAAGAATGTCCTTCCTCAAATAGTGGACGAAAACTGCACACAATACTCCAGGTGTGGTCTCACTAGGGCTCTGTACAACTGCAGAAGGCCGTCTTTGCTCCTTTATTCGTTTCCTCTTGTTATAAAGGCCAACATGCCATTCGCTTTCTTCACTGCCTGCTGTACCTGCATGCTTACTTTCATAGATTGATGTACAAGGATCTCCAGATCCCGTTGTACTTCCCCTTTTCCCAATTTGACGCCATATAGATAGTAATCTGCCTTTCTGTTTTGCTACCAAAGTGGATAACCTCACATTTATCCGCATTAAACTTCACCTGCCATGCATCTGCCCACTCCCCCAACCTGTCCATGTCACCCTGCATTCTCATAGCATCCTCCTCACAGTTCACACTGCCACCCAGCTTTGTGTCATCTGCAAACTACTCATGTTACATTGAATCCCTTCAGCCAAATCATATACATTGTAAATAGCTGCGGTCCCAGCACGGAGACTTGCGGTACCCCACTAATTATGCCTGCCAATCTGAAAGCGACCCGTTAATCCCTACTTTTTGTTTCCTGCCTGCCAACCACTTCTCTATCCATGTCAGTACTCTACCCCAAATACCATGTGCCCTATTTTGGCCACTAATCTCCTATGTGGGACCTTCTCAAATGCTTTCTGAAAGTCCAGGTACACTACATCCACACGCTCTCCCTTGTCCATTTCCCGAGTTACATCTTCAAACAATTCTAGAAGATTAGTCAAGCATGATTTCCCCTTTGTAAATCCATACTGACTCCGACCGATCCTGTTACTGCTATCCAAATATGCGGCAATATCATCTTTTATAATTGACTCCAGCATCTTCCCCACCACCGATGTCAGGCTAACTGGTCTATAATTCCCCGTTTCTCTCTCCCTCTTTCTTAAACATGAAGAACGTAGCCGGAGAAAGAGTTAAGGATAGCCGAGCAGTGGAATCGTCTCGGTATAGATGGGTGCCCATTGGTCAACATGTAGAGGAACCAACGAGAGAGCAGGCTATTCTAGACTGGGTATTGAGTAATGAGAAAGGTTTAGTTAGCAGTCTTGTTGTGCGTGACCCCTTGGACAAGAGTGAACGTAATATGGTTGATTTCTTCTTTAGGATGGAGAGTGACATTGTTCATTGAAAAACAAGGGTTCTGAACTTAAAGAAAGGAAACTTTGCGGGTATGAAACGTAAATTGGACAAGATAGACTGGCAATTGATTCTTAAAGGGTTGACGGTGCATATGCAATGGAAGGCATTTAAAGACTGCATGGATGAACTACAACAATTGTTCAGCCCAGTTTGGCAAAATAATAAATCAGGGAAGGTAGTGCATCCGTGGATAACAAGGGACATCATGGATAGTATCAAACCAAAAGATGAAGCATACAAATTAGCCAGAAAAAGCCGCCTACCAAAGGACTGGGAGAAATTCAGTCCAGCAGAGGAGGGCAAATGGCTTAATTAGAAAAGGGAAAATAGATTATGATAGAAAACTGGCAGGGAACATAAAAACTAACTGTAAAACCTTTATAGATATTTGAAGAGAAAAAGATTAGTTAAAACAAATGTAGGTCCCTTGCAGTCAGAAGCAGGTGAGTTGATCATGGGGAACAAGGATATGGCAGACCAATTGAATAACTACTTTGGTTCTGTCTTTGGGTGTCATGATACACCAGTCATCGAAATTAGGCATGCAGGTGCAGCCGGCAGTGAAGAAAGCGAATGGTATGTTAGCATTCATAGCAAAAGGATTTGAGTAGAAGAGGAGGGAGGTTCTACTACAGTCGTTCAGGGTCTTGGTGATACCACACGTGGAGTATTGCTTACAGTTTTGGCCTCCTAATCTAAGGAAAGACATTCTTGCTATAGAGGAAGGGTCACCAGACTGTTTCCTGGGATGGTATGGCTTTCACCTGAAGAAAGACTGGATAGACTCGGCTTGTGCTCGCTAGAATTTAGAAGATTGAGGGGGGATCTTATAGAAACTTACAACATTCTTAAGGGTTTGGGCAGGCTAGATGCAGGAAGATTGTTCCCGATGTTGGTGAAGTCCAGAACAAGGGGTCACAGTTTAAGGATGAGGGGAAGTCTTTTAGGACCGAGATGAGAAAAACATTTTTCACACAGAGAGTGGTGAATCTCTGGAATTATTTGCCACAGAAGGTAGGTGAGGCCAATTCATTGGCTATATTTAAGAGGGAGTTAGATGTGGCCCTTGTGGCTAAACGGATCAGGGTGTATGGAGAGAAGGCAGGTACAGGATACTGAGTTGGATGATCAGCCATGATCATATTGAATGGCGTTGCAGGCTCGAAGGGCCGAATGGCCTATTCCTGCACCTATTTTCTATGTTTCTTTGTTTCTATGGACGTGGGAGGCCAACTAGCCTTATTCCTTGCTGATGGACCTCTCCCGCTACAAACAACACTGATTATCCCCGTTATACAATTAGAACTTTTAGAAGATACTAGACTAAGTGGGACCCGTTGGGTCCCAGCATCACACGGGAGGGCTCGTCACCCAATGCAATATTCCACCTCTCCACCAATTCCTATATTGCTCGCCAGTGGGGGTTGGGACTTTGTGTTGCGCTAGTATGGGTGTTGTGGGCCGAAGGTAGTGGTTTACAGAGGGCTAGTATAGACATTGTGGGCCGAGTGGATTCTTGGGCAGGCAGCTCAGTCACTTCGGCCAGGCTGCACAGTCACTCGCCAGGGGACCCAATGTGGGCGGCGTCAGTAGGGGGCAGGAGGGGGCGCATCCTATAGCCAGGCGGAGGGCAGCGTCTTGAGCTGGGGGATGTCAGTGGAGGGGGGGGAGCGGTGAGTGCCCTCTGGACTCACTCCTGACCTCTGGACTCACTCACTGCCTTGGGATTAACTCATTGCCTTTGGACTGACTGACTGACGGCTTGTGGACTGAATGATGCCCGACTTCTGGAGTCACGACTGACGTTTGCAAACTGAAAACTGTAACATCTACATTGAGGAACAGCTTCTTCCTGACAGCCATCAGGCTATTACACATAACAAATAAGCTCTGAACTACGAAAGCCTATATTATTTGTGCTATTTGTTGATCACACACACACACACACACACACACACACACACACACACACACACACACACACACACACACACACACACACACACACACACACACACACACACACACACACACACACACACACACACACTCATTCACACACACATTCACACACACACACACAGACTCATTCACACACACACAAACTCATTCACACACACACACACACACACACACACACACACACACACACACACACCCACACACACTCACGCAGACACACGCACACACTCATTCACACACACATTCACACACACACACATACACACATACACATTCACACACACACACACACACACACTCATTCACACAGACAGGCTCATTCACACACACACACACACACACACATTCACACATACATTCACACACACTCATTCACACACACATTCACACATACATTCACACACAGACTCATTCACACACACACATTCACACACACATTCACACACAGACTCATTCACACACACACTCGCATACACACAGACTCATTCACACGCACACACAAACTCATTCACACACACACACCCATTCACACCCATTCACACACACACACAGACTCATTCACACAAACATTCACACACACATTCCCACACAGACTCACTCACACACATTCGCACACACAGACCCATTCACACACACTCAAACTCATTCACACACACACACACACATACACACACACACACACACACACACACACACACACACACACACACACACACACACACACACACACACACACACACACACACACACACACTCACACACACTCACACACACACAGACTCATACACACACACACACAGACTCATTCACACACACACATTCACACCCACACAACTCACACATCCAATACTAAAATGCCAAGTAACTTCAGAACATGTTAAATATACAGTGTGTAAAACGAATCTTTAAAGCCTGCTGTGGAGGCTGCTGCTGAAGAAAATTCATGCTTTTAATAACGTCCAACAAACACACTCACCATAGACAGAGCAGTAAACTCATGAACTATTTAACAACACCCTGCACTTGTCGCCACCTTGACGTCACCCTCTCGCTGCTTGTCATGAACCGGAAATTACGCACATAGCGTCAGCATGTCGCTAACCGGAAATTACGCCATCGGCGCCATCTCGCAACCAAGCGAAAATCACAGAATGAGCGCCAATTTTGAAATTAAACACAGTTCTGATTCACACACACACTCTTTCACACATACATTCACACACACACACACACACACACACACACACACACACACACACACACACACACACACACACACACACACACACACACACACACACACACACACACACACACACACACACACACACACACACACACACACACACACACACACACACAAACTCATTCACACACACACTCACACACACAGACAGACTCATTCACACACAGACTCATTGAATACAATGTTTATTCGCTTTATCCATCCGAAAACTGTTGCAAGCAAGCCCTTTAAAAATCCAAGCAATTGGGGGGGGGGGGGGGGGAAAACAGAGCAAGCAGACAAAATACACACCAGTTCGGTGAAAAACTATTTAAAAAATGCCAAGCAATTGCGTAAAAAAAAACACTGAGCAAGTAGGCAAGCCGACAAAAACACATCCGTTCGCTGAAAAGCAATTAAAAAAATGGCAAGCAATTGGGGGAAAAAATACTGAGGAAGCGAGCAAGCCGACAAAAAGCAATTTTTAAAAACGCCAAGCAATTGGGGAAAAAAATACTGAGGAAGCGAGCAAGCCGACAAAATAAACATCAGTTCGGTGAAAAGCAATTTTTAAAAACGCCAAGCAATTGGGGAAAAAACCCACTGGGCAAGCAGGCAAGCGGACAAAAACACATCCGTTCGCTGAAAACCACATCGAGGGGACTCACCGTGCAGTAGTTTCGCAGCTCAGAGAGCCGTGACCGTCTCGCTTCCTGGGTCTGGCAGAGACTAAGTGAGGCACGACGCTTCCGGGTTTTATAGTCCCTCCCCCTGCCAGTGGGGGAAGCAGAGAGAATGGGGAATTTTGTAAAAACATTAATGTCTCTCTCATTTTTCATCGACGGGAAAAATACTCTGCTCCCGGAAGGCGAAGGGGAGCTCAGAGCGAGGTGGCCAAAAATGACGGCCGTGGGTGGCGGCGTTCTCTCGGAAACCGCAGCACAGTTGGCCAAAAGCGGTCAAGATCAGACTTTTAGTTATATAGATTTGGCCAAATATAAGGATAGGAAAGGTGTAGAGGGATACGAGCCTAATGTGTGCAAATGGACAAGCCCAGGAAGCCACCAATGGGCATGGACAAGGAGTTGAAGGGCATGTTTCCTTCCCGAAATTCTATACTCCCACCCTCAAACCAATAAACCGTTTTCAGACAACCACCCAGTAAAGGGCCTGTCCCACTTGGCCGTCATTTACGTGACAGGCCGGTAGTGACTGACGCCCGACGGTCGGGCACGTCATCATGAGTCCGCACAGCAGTCTGGAGCGCGTGACGTCATGGACACAAAATGCGGGAGTAACTGAGCGGGACCGGCAGCATCTCTGGAGAGAAGGAATGGATGATGTTTCAGGTCCAGGCTCTGCTTCAGTCTGAAGAATGGTCTCGACCCGGAACGTCACCCATTGCTTCTATCCAGAGATGCTGCCGGTCCCGCTGAGTTATTCCAGCATTTTGTGTCTATCTCCAATCGTCTTGGCCCCGCTCTGGGAGTAGGAATGGGGTCGCATCCGGATCCACAACGGCCGTGAGCCCCAGGCCGAGATCGGCGATCGTTTGCCTGCTTCTGCTGATGTTGGAGGTGAGACGTTGCGGCGCGCCAGGGTCTTGGGCCTGTCCCAATTTACCCGTCAGTTACGCGACAGGCCGGTGGCGCGCGAAGATTTTGTGCAGGACGAAGTCCACACTCCTCCATGCCACTCCACACCACTCCTTGCGCCCGTCCCGCGTTACCCACGCGTTACCCACGCGCTAGCAGGTAGCATAAATGGCGCGCGAATGACGGCCAAGTAGGGCAGGCCCTTAACTAACGGATACCTATCAGGTGCCTACATACTGTCGCAAGAAACCGCGTCCTTCTTTGGCGGCCATCGAGGAAGAAATGGTGTGAAAACAAAAATTACTGAAGCCGATGAAATATGGTCCCGTTGTTATCAACTATGAAAGGTGGGAAGCCACGATTTGAATTCGGAGTTACGTGAGTGACTACGTGACAAAAGGCCGTCCAGGCGCATGCGCGTCTTATCGTCAGTCGCAATGCGCTGTGAGGACGCTGGGGGGGGGGGGGGTGGACCTCTAAGCGGTGAGTAAAGGAAAACCTGACCGTATGTATTTTCTACTTTTACTTTCAGGCTGCCTTTGTTCGGAGACTGCGTGCAGAGACACAGGCAAGTCTTTTGTATGGAGAATGGCGGTAGGAAGAATAGTAAGCGCACCGCAGTAAGCACTCAATAACACAAAGTGTCTGAGAATAGCGGGCGCCCGACTAAAAAGTCGATTGTAAAGAAATAACTATTTTACACGGGAGGGGAAAAGTCCCGTTGAAACTCCCATAGGGAGCAAGGCCATAAATAAATAACAGGCCTGGAAGACTCTGAGGAGTCTGAACTATATTTATAAACTGGAATTCCTCATGGGTAAAACAAACTCCAGAAGGAGTATAAAAGACGCGGGCTTAAAGAGCAACCGCATGGAACACCCAGAAGAGGTTCTGAGAAACGTTGGCCCAGATTTGAGCCAGCGACCGAAATGCCTGATGATCAAGATTAATATATGGGCTGACTTGACAGCGAGGCAGCACCAGAAATGTCTGAAAGACAATACAGGCGTTGGCCTACAGGAGACCCAGAATAATACAGGCGTTGGCCTACAGGAGACCCAGAATAGGGAGCAGCACCCAAAAGTGGGCTGCCAATATACAGCTCCATGCAAGAGCTTGATGTACCTCAAAGAGGAAAAAGGGCTGGCCTGACAGGGAGGCAGCACCAGAAATGTCTGAAAGATAATACAGACGTTGGTCTACAGGATAACCCAGAATATGGAGCAGCACCCAAAAGTGGGCTGCCAATATACAGCTCAAATGAAGAGCTTGATGTACCCCAAAGAGGGAAAAAAAGCGTCGGCCTATAATAGAGCCATCGCATGATGATGAATATCCAGGTGAAACCCATTATGAGGAGGAATATCCAGAATACTCTGATAATGAACCAGTTGAGGGCCAGAACCCAATGCAAAAAAAGAAAAATGCCAGGGCTGGCCCAACTGTTCTATAGTCCCAGACACAACGGACAACCTCTTCCAGAGGAAATAGCAGAGAGTATAAATTACCTGCTTTCCCATCAATCAAAAGATACAACAATGGATGAAGTTATGAACAAATATGAAATCCCGCAGAACTGTGCTCTGCTAGGAGTGCCAGCTGTTAACAAAGAAGTGTGGAAGTATATGGGCATTGCAGTAAGAGCTCAAGAAATGAGACTACAGCGGGTATTAAGATTGATTGGGTCAAGTATTACGGCATTTGCCAAAGATCCGGTAGGCGGCGCGACTCTCGTCTGCAGCGGCCTCTGCAGTCCGTCTGCGTTTTATTATTTTATGTCTATGTTTTTATGTAGTTTTTGTTATTTTTGTTGGGGTATGTGTGTGGGGGGGGGGGTGGGGGGGGGGGGGTGGTGGGGGGGTTGGGGGTAACTTTTAAATCTCTCCCTGCACGGGAGACCTGACCTTTTCTTTGTCGGGTCTCCGTTGTCGTTGGGGCTGCAACGAGGAGCGGCCTCCAACAGGAAAACCGGGGGCTCTGGTGCTGACTACTCACCTCACCGTCGCGGAGCTGGCCGAGTCCAGAGCGGGTGGAGCTGTGGTGGACGCTGCTGCGACCCGACCCCCGGAGATTCGGTGGCTGCAACTGCGGGTTTGGCGGACGGCACCGGGAGCCCGCGGGTACCTGGGGAGAGACCGCTTTTCAGGGCTCCCGCAACGGCGACTTCTCCCGCCCGAGTTGCGGGGTTGAAGAGCTCCTGGAGCGGGGCCTACATCACCGCCCCGCGCGGCTTGGAATGGCGGCGGGTCTCTGCGAGCGCCCGCCGGGGGCTCTAACACCAAGACCCGGTGTGCGACCTTGCATCACCCGACGTGGCTTAAATGGCCACGGGACAATTCGCCATCGCCCGCCGGGGGCTTTGACTTTGACTCTGACATCGGGGGGGGGGGGGGGGAGTGCAGTGGAGAGAGAAGTTTTTTTGGCCTTCCATCACAGCAATGTGATGGATGTTTATGTAAAATATGTTGTGTCTTGGGTCTATTTGTTTGTAATGTATGGCTGCAGAAACGGCATTTCGTATGGACCTCAAGGGGTCCAAATGACAATAAATTGAATTGAATTGAATCTGGAAGAAGGAAATGTGACAATGGCACAATAGGATGTAATGGGAATGATGTGTAATGCACATTTTGATATAATCTGAATTTGTAAAACTGTGATAAGACCTAAGATACATCCTAAGTTTGCAGGGCTCTGTAAACCATCTAATATACAATTGCCAAATTTACTCTTTGGAGAAGAGCTTGCCAAAAAACTAAAGGTTCTCAACGAAGAATCAAAAATCATCGGGATGATGAAACCACCAATGTTTGGCAGCACAGCTAGAAGGCAATATCCATACCGAAGGGGAACTGCTGAAGGAACAAGTCGCTCGTACTCACATACAAGATATGGACATACAACCCCAGGACGTGGAGGTCATGGTATTTCCACAAGGGGCAAGGTACAAAAAGTGACACCAGTAAACTCTGAGGTAGGTGGCTCTGGTTGTGAAAGAAACATATCAGATGTATCCTACTTACAAGTTGGGGGTAGGTTACAATTTTTTTTTAAAGAATGGAAACTAATAACATCTGATGCATATATACTGTGCAGTATTATGGGGTTTAGAATTTAATTTTACCAGAATAAACCCCCCCCCTACACAACATACTCCAAAAAGAATATATTCCTTCTCTAAAGAAGACATGAGAAGAATTCAAATAGAAATTGAGATTTTGAGTAAAAAAGGGGTAATAGAGAAAACAACTTATCAACACCATCAGTTTGTATCTAGTATTTTCTCCAGAACAAAAAAGGATGGGGTACTAGAATCATTTTGGACCTCACAAGTCTTAACTCTTTTGTGCAGTACAAACATTTTAAAATGGAGACTTTTAATAACGCTTTGCAATTAATTTCAACAGAATTCTATATGGCAAGCATAGATCTCCAAGATGCATTATTCTGTTGCGGTGCATGTGCAACATCGCAGATATTTGAAGTT
>NW_022630100.1:527099-545400 GCF_010909765.2 Amblyraja radiata
AGTTTGTGTGGATGTCTCAAATGTGGCAGTTTTAAGCATTACCAAGCGGATTGACGTCCGGCCCCATATTGTTTACAAAATTGTTGAAGTCAATTTTAGCATTGTTAAGAACTCAAGGCCATTTGATAATAGCTTATTTGGATGACATTTTAATTGTGGGAGATACTGAAGCCATGGCAACAGCTTCAGTTTTAGCTGTAGTGTCCAGCTGGGGCCACTACACTATCAGCAATTGCAGAGAGCTAAAATTGCAGCATTAAAAAGACATGCTGGACATTTTGATAGACCTATGCAATTACCGAGCACAGCAATTGAGGATTTAAAATGGTGGATTAAAAATGTGGATTGTTCCTACAGGAAAATAATGATTGAATCACCATCTACCATTTTACAAACAGATGCAAGTGCACTGGAATGGAGAGCTGCGGATGCCATCTCGAGCTGTGGAGATAGATGGAATGCAGAGGAAGAACCTTTGCTCGAGACACATGGCATAAATTATCTTTGATCACTAAGTATATTGCATGGGTTGAAAGCCCTTTGCCGAAAGGTACAAAATTTGCATGTACAGGTTCAGATTGACAACACTAATGCAGTGGCACATGTCAATCACATGGGTGGAATCAAGGCAGAAGCATGTGACAGATTGGCAAACATGATTTAACACTGGTTCATTGAGAAAGATATTTGGCTTTCTGCAAGTTACCTACAAGGTAAATTCAACATAATTGCAGATACTAGGTCAAGAAATTTCAATGGTAACACAGAATGGATGTTAAATCGTGATATTTTCCACAAAATTGTGAAAAGATTTGGGAAACACCAGGGTGTAGATGAGTTTACGTTAAATTGGGGTGGAATGTTTTGGATGCATTTCCTCCCTTTTGTCTCATCAATAGGTGTCTACAGAAGATCAAACAAGATTATGCTTCAGGATTGTTGGTGGTTCCAGATTGGCCCACACAAACATGGTATCCATTAGGGTTAAAATGATGACTGAACCCATTATGGATGTCTTTAGACAAGAAAACCTACTTGTGCACCCTGTTACTGGTGAATTTCATCCTTTACATACTCGTATTGATTTATTGATTTGCAGATTCTAAAAAGTACCTAGAAGCAGTACATTTTCTTACATTAAGAAATGGGAACAGTTTCTTGAACACAACACTTTCTTACCACACGGCAGACGCTTCAGATGTTGTAGAAATTTGTCAAAATTACATTTTGATGATAATTTAAGCTATAGTGTGATCAACACAGCAAGGAATGCATTGTCGGCATACTTATAGAGACCATCGGAACATCAAGTTCTATGATCCCATCCTTTGACTTGTAGATACATGATGGGCATCTTTAATGCTACTTAGGGATTGGGATCCCATCTCAAATTTGTCGTTAGACAAAATTACGATAAAAGCAGTCATGTTAATGGCTTTAGTATTAGCTCAAAGAGTACAAACATTACACAAGTTAAGGATAGACAGAATGGGAATGAAAACAGAGGAAATTACATTCTATGTCTATGACCTGCTAAAACAGAGCAGACCAGGAGTCTCGGGGTGTAAATTGATTTTCAGCTTATCCTGCAGATAAAAGACTTTGTGTAGTTACATATTTAAAATACTACATTGAGACTACCAAACATCTTACAGGTGTAGACACTGGATTATTCATCAGCCATAAAGCCACACAAAAAAGTGACAACACAAACAATTTCAAGATGGCTGAAGAAGGTGCTATTGGATGCAGGAATTGATACTGACAAATTTAAACCTCATTCCATCAGGCGGCGGCAACATTGGCGGCCAAGGATTTGGACATTCCAATAGACCATATCCTTGCGGCCGCAGGTTGGGAAAATGAAAGGATGTTGCACAAGTATTATCACAAATAAATTGCAGACCCTGGTGTATTTGGTGGTACTATTTTGAATTCAGTATTAAATGTCTCTAGAGATTAAAATGGGACATAATGTTTTACCATAAAATAAACCATTAATTAATTAAACAAGTATGATGGTTTGCATGTTATTGACTGGTTCACTCATAGAGTCAAGCAAAATGCAGTGATACGCCGGAACCCAATCTACGGCCTGAAATCAGAGAAGCTTTAAAATCTTCACGTAGTCACTCACGTGACTCCGAAGTAAAATAGTAAGATTAAACGAGAACTTACCAGTTTGAAGTTTGATCTTTATTTTATGAGGAGTTACGTCGAGGGACGTGCCATCCGCTCCCACCCAAATAAGATCAAAGGTAAGTTAAGTTTCTATCACGTAGCTTACTATTATGCTTCGGAGTAGATCATCTGTGATTTCACACCGCTGCTTTGAAGTTTGACGCGCATGTGCCTGGGCGGCCTTCTTCACGTAGTCCCTCGACGTAACTCCTCATAAAATAAAGATCAAACTTCAAACTGGTAAGTTCTCGTTTAATCTTACAATTTGTTGGTACAAAAAAATGGGCTTTAAACATAACGTTATGGTCACAGCGCTATTGGGTCACTGACCTTTCGGGCAAAATTATTGTATAATATTCACCCCCCGGAACAATCTGGTTACCGTCACATCCGGTCCGCAGGCTGTAGTAAAGGCCACGGGGTCGTGATGACAATCCACACACACAACGCAGCCATGTTGTGGCCATCAAGATTGTCCCAATGATAAGTCCCCAATGCGCCACTGTTGTCCACCAGCCTCCTAACATCCCGAAACGCCACCATGTTTCCGGGGGGTTGTAGCCGTGGTACTGTTCTGGGACCCTTCCAATCTACTCCACGGCTTCCTGGATGTGGTCAGCGAGGTTGGTGATGTTCCCAGATTTACCTGGAATATAAGTACAGCGCTCCCGCCCGATCAAAGCACAAGTGCCCCCTTTCTCAGCCAGGGTGAAATCTAGGGCCATGCGGTTCTGTCGGGTTACGGTGCGAATACTTCCGCTGATAGTTCTGTGATGGCCTCTTTCAACCCACTCATGGCGTCTGCCGTCTCGTTGGCTATTTCTTCAATGGCTAAAGCCATGTTAATCATTTTCCGTGCCAGCTTCGCAGTATCCTAGGAGGGAAATGCAATAGGCCAGAACCACTCGGCCTCAGTAATAGCCCGTTAGACATGTCCTTGCCGCGGGTATGTGGGTAATGATGGCAAGTGTCTCAGGTGCGGTGCCACATATGCCAGGTAATAGCAGCCCGTCCAGGGCATTGGTCTCTCCCATGTCCCGAAGTGCACCCCGGGCATTCCCGGGAGCCAGGAGTAGGCCCACAGGCCACACACCCAGTAGGTTCCATTAACGGGGTATGCGGGAGCCGCCGTGGTGTATGTCGTACAGGTTACCCAGGGAAGGGCCTGAACCCTCAAAGTTACAACGGGACCCTGCAAAGTGCGAGCCGTTGTCCGACTATATTTCCCATTGGATCCTATACACAGATGTCAGTCGCTGCAATCCTTTTGCTGTGCTGTCCTGATCAGCGTGGCTGCAGGGGTTACACCATCAATATTCCTCAATAGGATCCACCATGGTTATTACATATTGGGGGGTGGCAAGGGATTGGTGCAGGTAAGGGGCCGGAGCGTGAGAGGGGATGTAGGGGTGGGAGCAGAGCGCAGGGGGGGGGGGGCGGTGAGCGGGGGTGAGGCGATGGGGCAGTGTTGGGGGGGGGGGGGTGCGGGAAGGAGAAGAGCTTAGGGGGAAGGCTGGAGAGGGGTGAATGGGACGGAGGAAGGGGCAAAGGATAGGGCAGAGTGGGGAGGGGACGAAGGAGGAGGCAGAGGAGTGGATGGGGTAAGGGGCACAGAGCGCGGGGGTTGTCCGGTCTCTGGGTCAGATGCACAGCAGTACCCTCAGTACCCCAGCTGCCCTCTCCCACACCTTCCACTCTCTTCCCCCAACTCCCACTCCTCACGCCCTCTAACGCCTTCTCCCTACCTCATCACCTACCCCTGCGACCCTCTCAACACCACACCCTTCCCCAACTCCTTCTCCAAACTCCTTCTCACACCCCGTCCAACACCTACTCCCCCCCAAACCCTCTCAACATCAGCCCTTTCCCCAATTCCCTGCCCACCCGCTCCTCACCCACAACCCCCTCCCCCGTCATTCTCCCGCCATTCCCTCCCCTCTCCCCAACTCACTCCCTATTAACATCCACCCACCCCCCTCGACAGATTTAGCTCCACTCACTTCCCGGTTGCCTCCCATACCCCTCTCCCCATGCGCGCCGCCTCCTCGCCACGGCCTCCTCTCCCTCCGTCTCCCCCCTGCCTGCTGGGGGCGGGGGCAGGAGAGAGGAGCGGCGTGTGGGTGGAGGACGAGAAAGGGGGGGAGTGAGGGAGAGTTGTGGTTCTATAGGGAGGAGGGGCTGGGGAAGAGAAGGGGGGTGAACGTGGGGCGAGAGGGAGAGCAGGGCGAGAGGGAGGGTGGTTGTGGCTTGGTGAGGGGGTCTCTGGTTGTCTCTTTGTTGCTGTTCTTCTTTTGGGCTGCTTTGTCCCGATGTGAGCTAGGCTATTTTTGCTCGCATGTAGGCGGTATGGGAGTACTCATTTTGTGTTCCTAGAGAGCTTTCTTTTGCATTCCTGGTGCGTGTTGTGTCCCTGGAGGGTCGTGAGAGTTCGGTGTTGTTATGGAGTGAAGGTAGTGGTGGAGATTGAGGGCAGTGAGGGGTGGGGTGTGTTATGGAGTGGGAGGGAGAGTGGAGATGGAGGGGATGATGAATGTTGGATGAGGTATATCGTCAATGAGACGGGGGACAGTGAGACAGGTAAGCCCGGGGCAAGTAGCCCAGTACATCGCGGGGATCGGCTCGGCCGTGGGGGGGAGGTTACATTAACGCCCGTGACCCGTGACCCGGAGGTCATGTATAACCAGTTCTGTGCCGTGTGAGTCAATGTGTGTGTGACGCTGCAGCAAGCAATGCCATTGTAGCTGTACCTCTCCGTACTTGTGGATGTGACAAACTTCAACTACTGCCACTTGGATATGTCCTGGTTTATTATTTAGTTTCCAAAAGGACCCAAGGGTCATCGGAAACTTTTATCCTGAACTTTTCTCCATCGGGCGGCACGGAGGCACGGAGGCGCAGTGGTAGAGTTGCTGCCTTATAGAGCCAGAGACCCGGGTTCAATCCTGACTACGGGTGCTGTCTGAGAGGAGTTTGCACGTTCTCCCCATGAACTAAGTGGATTTTCTCAGGGACCTCCCACAATCCAAAAACGTACAGGTTTGAATGTTAATTGGCTTGGTATGAATGTAGATTGTCCCTAATATGTGTAGGATCATGTTAGTGTACGGGGATCGCTGGTCGGTGAGAACTTGGTGGGCCGAAGGGCCTGTTTGCGCACTGTATCTACAAATTAAACGAAAGGCCAAAGTGTTTAAGGCCAGGGATAAGAGGTGAGAGGGGATGAGATTCTTGAATCAACCTACACAACCCAGACATTATCTCAGTAATGGAACACGACAGCCCATCTCGTCACTGCCATGGGCTTGTTTATTTTTCTAATTATGTTTTTGAATTAATGTCTTGTTCTTTTTTCCTTTCATGAATATGAAATGAGTGTATAATCTGATTTTGTGTGTTGTCTTTGTCGGTGTGTATGTGAGCAGGGTTTCATTGTACCTCTATTTCCCTCGCCACCACCGCCCCTCCTGCCCCCGGCTGTCCTCCACCACTATCCCACCCCCCCCCCCCTCCCCTCTCCCACCACCCACACATGTCCCAGCGTGTTCTCTACCACGATCACCCCATCCCGCTCCCACCACCCCTAACCTGCCTCTCATTCTACCATGAAGAAGGGTTTCGGCCCGAAACGTTGCCTATTTCCTTCGTACCATTGATGCTGCTGCACCCGCCGAATTTCTCCAGCATTTTGTCTACCTTCGATTTTGCAGTATTTGCAGTTCCTTCTTAAACTTTCATTCTACTCCTCTCACTGCCACCTACCTTTATCCATGTATTCTTCCCCCCTCCACTTGCCACCTTATCCCCCCCCCCCCTCTCCGACCCGGCCACATTAGTTTGGTTAATTATCGTCAACCGGTGCACAATGCACAGATACAGGATAAAGAGAACAGCTAGTACAGAATCCCCCCCCCCCCTCTCCCCATTGTCCACACCCCTGCCCCCGGCTCCTAATCACCTATCCCCTTTGACCCCGCCCCCTCACCCCTTGTCCCCTCATCCCTTGTTCCCTCGCCCTCCCCACTTCCCCCCCCCACGCCCGTCCCCTTAACTCTTATCCTCTCTACCCCTTTTATCGACATCCATGCCCCTTGCCTTCGCTCTCCCCGCCCTTCTCCCCCCTCTCCTCATCCATTCCACTCTCCCCTTCCCCTTTCCCCTCTCTCGCCCCATCTCCTTCTACCCTCTCCCGCTCTCCTGCTCTCCCCTCCCTACCCTCCCCTCTCCTTCCCTCACCCCCCTGCCCCTCTCCCACTCCCCCCTCTCCTCGCGCCATCTCCCCCTCCCCTCCCGCTCTACGTCCCAACCCTCCCCTTCTACCTCCCCCCCCCCTCGCCCGCTTTCCTGCTCTCCCTCTCCCCTTCACCTCTCCCCTCCCCTCCTTTCCTCCCCATCTCTCTCCCCCCTTCCTATTCCCCTCTCCTCCGCCACCAATCTCCACTTCTTTCCCTTTCCGTTCCCCCTCTCCCCTCCCCTCGCCACTTTCTACCATCCCCCTCTCCCGCCTATCATCTACCCCCCATCTTACCTCGCTCCCCAATCCCCCTTCACCTTCTCTTCCCCCCTTCTCACCTCCCCCTCCCCTCCCCCTCTACCTCCCCTCCCCGCCCCCCCTCTCCTCTCCCGTCCTTCCCCTCCCTCCTCCACTCCCTCCCCCTCCCATTCACACTCTCTCCCCTCACACTCCTCTCCCCTTCACCTCTCCCTCTCCCACTCCCATCTTTCCCCCTCCCATCCCACTCTTCTCCCTCTCCCTCGGTCTACAACGCCCTCCCCTCTCTCCTTCCTCTCCTCCACTCCTCCACCCTCTCTCCCATCCACACCGGCCCCCTCTCCTCTCCCTTCCCCTCTGCTCTCCCCTTTCCCCTCACGACCTTGCCCCTCTCCGCATCCCCCTCTCCCCTTCCCTCCCCTCCCCTCTCCCCTCGCCACCCCCTCTACCATTCCAGTCTCTCCTCCTCTAAATCTTCCCCTCGATCTCCCCCTCCCACTAATCCCTCCCCTCCCTCTCCCATCCCCTGCCCCTCACCCCCGCCCCAATCCCATCACAGTCTTCCTACCCTTGCTTCCCACCCTCCCGCCCCCTTCCTCCCACCCCTCTGCTTCCCCGTCCCCCTCTGTACCCGCCCCCTCCCTCCATCCCAGTCCATTCTCAACTCCCCTCCTCCTCTCTCCTCCCCCTTTCACCAATCTCGTTCTCCCCCACCCTCTGTCCTCCCACTTTCCCCTCGCCCTCTATCCTCCGGTCAGCCCGCCTCCTCATCCTCCCCCTCCTCTCTCTCACCCCCCCCTTCTCCCCTCCTTTCTCCGCCCCTCTCCCGCTCCCCTCTCCTCCCTCTTTCTTCAACCCCCTCTCCCCATTCCCTTCTCCTTTCCCCTCTCCCCTCCCCTTCCGCTCCCCTCTCCCCTCTCCACTCCCCTACTTCCACTCCCCCCTCTCCGCTCTTACTCCCCCTCCCCTTCCAAACCCCCTCTCCTTCCACACCCCCTGTCCCCTCTCCCTTTCCCCTCCCCCTCGCCCCACTCCACACCCCTCTTCCCTCCCCCTCCCCTCTCCCCTCCCCTACCCCCTCCTTCTTGACCTTCCCCCCTCTCCACAACCCCCCTCTCCACCTCACTTTCCTCCCCTCCCCTGTCCCCTCCTCAAACCGCTCTCCACTTCCACTGGTTCCCCCATCTCCCCTTCCCCTCTCCCCCTCCCCCTCGTCCCCTGCCCCCTTCACTCCCCTCCCACCCCCCTCCCCTCCTCCCCCCTTCCTCTCTCCCATCCCTACTCCTCCCCCTCCCTACCCCTTCCCCCTCCCTTTCTTCCGCTCTCCACCACCCCCTTCCCCTCCCCCTCTCCCCTTCCCCTCCCCTTCCCCTCTCCCCCTCACACCCCCTCTCCCCTTCCCCTCTCCCCTCCCCCTCTCCCCCTCCCCCCCCCTCTCACCTCCCCTCTCCTCTCCCCTTCCCTCTCCCCTCCCCTTTCCCCTCCCCCTCTCCCGCTCCCCCTCTCCCCTTCCCCTCCTCCCCCTCTCCCCTCCCTCACTCCTCCCCCTCTCCCCTCCCCCTCTCAACCCATCTCCCTCCCCCCTCTCCCCCTCTCCCTCTCCCTCTCCCCCCCTCTCCCATCTCCCATCCCCCTCTCCCCTCCCCCCTCCCCCTCTCAACTCCCATTCTCTCCTCCCCCTCTCTCCTGTCCCTCCCCCTCTCCCCTCCCCTCTCCCTCTCCCCTCCGCCCTCTCCCCTCCCCCTCTTTCCCTCACCCCCTCTCGCCCCTCCCCCCTCCCCTTCTCCCCTGCCCCCTCGTCCCCGTTTTCCCCGACCTCCCCTCTCCAGCCCCCCCTCGTCCCATCTCCCCTCCCCCCTTCCAATCTCCCCTTCTCATCCCCTCTCCCCTCTCCGCCCTCTCCCCCCTCTCCCCCCTCTCTCCCCTCTCCCCCTCTGCCCCACTCCCCTCTCCCCCTCTCCCCCTCTCCCCCTCATCCCGCCTCTCCCACCCCCCTCCCTCTCCCCTCTCGACCCTCTCCCCCTCTTCCCCTCAGAATCGGACCCCCTCTCCCTCTCCCCTCTTCTCCTCGGTCTCAGAGATCACCCCTCCCCTCCCCCTTTCCCTCTCCCCTCCCCCTCTCCCTCCCCCTCGCTACCAGGGGATTTCCACCGGTTTCACCTTCGCTGTGAAGCTGCAGCGGGGCGCCATGCCAGTCGTGGCGCTGGCCAATGGGAGCAGAGCGCGGCTGTGAGTCAGCAGTTGCTGGGTATAGCGAGGCTGTACAGGTTGTGTTTCTGTCTCTGGATAACCCCGACGCCGCCGCCGCTGCTGCTGCTGCTGTTGTTGTTGTTGTTGTTGTTGCGGCCTAAAGGCAGCGCGCAGCCCTTCTATTCAGTCAGCAGTGGACTGAATGCAGAACATGGACATCATATTCTGGAGTACAAGCGGGCCAGGCAGCATGTCTGGAGATAATGAATGTGTCCATTCCCGTGAGATGCTGCCTGTCCGTTGAGTTACTCCAGCATTTTGTGTCTATCTTCGGTTTTATCCAGCACCTTAGACAATATACAATAGTTGCAGGAGTAGGCCATTCGGCCCTTCGAGCCTGCACCGCCATTCACTGTGATCATGGCTGATCATCCACAATCAGTACCCCGTCCCTGCCTTCACCCCATTTCCAGAGAGTTGGTCTTTACTGACTTCTGAGCCAGAGAATTCCCAAATTTACAAGTCATTGGGTGAAAAAGCTTTTCCTTATCTCCGTTTAAATGGCCTACTCCTTATTCTTAATCTGTGCCCCCTGGAACTGGAATCCCCCAACATCGGGAGCATGTTTCCTGCCTCCAGATTGTCCAATCCCTAAATAATCTTATATGTTTCAATAAGATACCCGCCCATCCTTCTAAATTCCAGTGTATACAACGCCCAGGTGCTCCATTCTTTCAACACATGACAGTCCCGCCATCCCGGGAATTAACCTTGTAAATCTAGGCTGCAATCCCACAATAGCAAGAATGTCCTTCCTCAAATTAGGGGAACAACATTGCCCACAATACTCCAGGTGCGGTCTCACTAGGTCCCCGGACAACTGCAGAATGATCTGTTTGCTCCTACACTCAACTTCTCTTGTTATGAAGGCCAACATTCCATTAACTTCTTCACTGCCTGTTGTACCTGCATGTTTACTTTCATTGACTGATGAATAAGGACCCTCAGATCCCGTTATAATTCGCCTTTTCCTAACTTGACACCATTCAGATAATAATCTGCCATCCTGTTGTTGCCACCAAAGTGGTTATCCTCATAGTTATCCACATTAAACTGCATCTGCCATGCATATGCCCACTCAACCAACCTGTCCAAGTCACCCTGCATCCTCATAGCATCCTCCTCACAGTTCACACTGCCACCCAGCTTTGTGACATCTGCAAATTTGCTAATGTTACTTTTAATCCCTTCATCTAAATCAATAATGTATATTGTAAATATCTGAGGTCCCAGCACCGAGCCTTGCGGTACCCCACTAGTCACTACCTGCCATTCTGAAAGGGACCCGTAATGCCCTGCTCTTTGTTTCCAGTCTGCCAACCAATTTTCGACCCTTGTCAGTCCCCTTCCCCCAATACCATGTGCCCTAATTTTGCCCACTAATCTCCTATGTGGGACCTTGTCAAAGGCGTTATCAGAGTCAAGGTACAGTACATCTACTGACTATCCCTTGTCCATTTTCCCAGTTACATCCTCAGAAAATTCCAGATGTTTAGTCAAGCATGATTTCCCCTTCGTAAATCCATGCTAACTCGGACCGATCCTGTTACTGCTATCCAAATGCGCCGCTATTTAATCTTTAGAATTGACTCCAGCATCTTCCCCCACCACAAATGTCAGGCTAACTGGTCTATAATTCCCTGTTTTCTCTCTCCCGCCTTCCTTAAAAAGTGGGATAACCGTGGACCAGCCCGGAAGACCCGGCTCGCCCGCCACGTATCGAGGACCCACGGGAACCCAGCTGGAGGCCGGTGAGCAGACCGGCTGCGGGAGTGAATGCACGGCCTCGACGGGGGAGTGGGCCGCTGGAGGCCCTGCAGCTGCCTGGGGCTCGGCTGGACGTGGCGCCGCTCCAAGAGGCCGAGCACGTGGACCAGACGCGGTGGAGGACACCACGGCTACGCTTGGCCAGGCCGACCCTGCAACGCCGCCAGGACAACTGGCCTTCACGGTCAGATCAAGATCCCTGCACTTACAACAACTGGGTCATGAACATGGCGACAAACTGACAACTTTGTATTCTGTCTCACTGTACTACTGCTGTACACCAACACTGTATCTACAATGCTTATCTAATATGTATCTAAGTGTTTATGTATAGTGATACTTGTACTAAACTGTATCCCACAATGAATGTCCCTGTACCTCGGTACAGGTGATAAATAAAGTCCCAGACCATACCTATGCCAGTGCACTGTTCAGAAGCAGTGTCCGTGCCAGTGAACTGGACAGAGGGGTTGTCAGTGGACAGTCGTGTGACCAGTGACCCGTGGTCATCGCTGTGAGTGTGGGAGCATCGTGGGGCTGAACTGGTCAGTCTGTGTGGGGTAAGGGCACGGGAGAGAGACTGCTCATCTCTCCTCGCCGAATAAAGACGGATTCTCTCGAGAGCAGGGCAGGGAACTCTGATCATAAAGGTCCCGTTGCCCCTTTGTGTGGTCTCTCTCTGTCAGATCGTGTCTTTCTGCGTGAAGCCACCAGCCAGCCCCTGCGCTGGGAAACTCCCCGTGGCTGGGCGCTGATCTGAGTGGGGGGCGGGGGGGGGGAGGATTGTGGAGGGGAGGAGGCGTTGGACAAGGCTCGGTGTCGGGGAGGGCACAAGACACTGCAGTCGCTGGAACCTGGAAAGGGGATCCGTGGTGGCAACGGTGCATGTTGCAGTTCAGGTGGAGACCCTGCATTCACAGATCCTGATGTAGAAACCACGAATACACAATTTCTACCCCTTTTATCTACATAGATGCTGCTCGACTCGCTGAGTTCTAAAAGGCTGCTCTTTTTTTTTAATAACAAAGTCATACAGCATGGAAACAGACCATTCGGCCCAACTCATTCATGACGGCCCTTCTAAGCTAGTCGCATTTTTCCATTCCCTTCTGAACATTTTCTATCTATGTACCTGTCCAAGTGTCTCTTCAGTGTGGATATAGTACCTTTCCCCATCGGGCATCGCGGTGGCGCAGTGGCAGAGTTGCTGCCTTACAGAGCCAGAGACCCGGGTTCAATCCTGACTAAAAGCTGCTGTCTGTGCGGAGTTTGTACGTTCGAACCATGAACTAAGTGGATTTTCTCTGGGTCCTCCGGTTTCCTCCCACACTCCACAAATGTACAGATTTGTAGGTTAATTGTCTTGGTATAAATGTAAATTGTCCCTATTGTGTGTAGGATAGCGTTAGTGTGCGGGGCCCACTGTTAGGTTCGGTCTCGGTGGGTTGAAGGGCCTGTTTCCGCGCTGTATCGCTAAACCAAACTAAACAACTAAACCAAATGCCTGGGAGAGAACTGCAGATGCTGGTTTAAAACAAAAGACATTGGTTTAAGGCCAGGGATAAGAGGTGAGATGGGATGTGATTCTTGAACCAAATGACACAACTCAGACATTATCTCAGTCATGTTAATCGACAGCCCATCTCTTCATTACCATAGGCTTGCTTTATTTTTGTAATTATGATTTAGAACTAATATCTTGTTCTTTTTCTTTCAAAAATATTATGTGTAATTAGTGTGTAATCTGATTTTATGTGTTGTCTTTGTCGGTGTGTATGTGAGCAAGGTTTCATTGTACCTCTATCTCCCTCGTCACCACCGCCCCTACAGTCCCAGCCTGTCCTCTACCACTACCTCCGCCGTCACCGTCCCTCCCCTCTCCCACTCTCCCACTGCCTCTCATTCTACTCCTCCCCCTCACTGCCCCCTACCTTTCCCCCCGGTACCCCTTGTCAGCGCTGCCCCCCCGCCAATTTAGTTTGGTTTGTTATCGTTACGGGTACTGAGGTACAGCGAATAGCTTTGTTTGTGTGCTATCCAGTCAAAGAAGACTATACTGCACATGAAGGAAGACAAAAATGCTGGAGAAACTCAGCGGGTGAGGCAGTATCTACGGAGCGAAGGAATGGGTGACGTTTCGGGTTGAGACCCTTCTGCAGTCTATAGAAGGGTCGAGACCCGAAACGTCACCCATGCTCCAGCATGGAGATTCTCCAACATTTTTGTCTATCTTTGATTGTTCCAGCATCTGCAGTTCCTTCTTAAACATACTGTACATGAATATAAGCAATCGGTGCCCCGTGCACACATAAAGGTCACAACTACTACAGAACCCCCCCCCCCCTCCTCCTCACCCCCAATGCCCACTCCCCTGCCCCGTCACCTGTTCCCCTCCCCTTTGCCCCCTCTGCCTCCTCCACATCTTATCCCCTTCATCTCTCTCCCCCTATTGTTGTCTCCTAAACCCCCTTTACTTCCATCCCTGCCCCTTGCCTTTCCTCTCCCTCATCCCTCTCTCTCCCCTGACCTCCTACCTCTCCCCTCTACCCTCTACCCCTCTCCCCTCCCCCTCTCCTCTCCCCTCCCCCTCTCCCTCTACCCGCCCCCTCCCCCACGCTACCAGGGGATTTCCACTGGTTTCACCTTCACTGTGAAGCTGCAGCGGGGCGCGGCTGCCAGCGGTGGCGCAGGCCAATGGGAGCCGAGGGCAGCTGAGAGTCACCAGTTGCTGGGTAGAGCGAAACTGTACAGTTTGAGTTTCTGTACCTGGATAACCCCGCCACCGCTTAAAGGCAGCGCGCAGTCCTTCTATTCCAGTCCGCAGTGGAGTGAATGCAGAAGATAGACACAGAATACTGGGGTAACTCAGCGGGACAGGCAGGATCACTGGAGAGTAGGAATGGGTCAGCCAAGATCACAATGAATGGCGGAGCTGACTCCAATGGCCAAATCGTAAACCATAAATGCGTTTTGAAATAAATTTTACTCAGATGCAAGCTCAGGAATGGGATAATTGTCAGCTGTTAATTGGACATAATCAACTTCAGCAAATTTACAATCATTCCATGCTGCAGGCTTGTCTGTTATTAGATGATAAATAAATAAGTAGTTTGGGTGATTGTGCAGGCTTTAAACAAGAAACATTGAGAAATATATTTTGGCAAATAATAAAATGTCCTGACAGCTTAGCCCATTCCTGAGTTTGCATCTGAGTAAAATTTATTTCAAAACGCATTTATGGCTTACGATTATTTAAATGGTAAATTTAGCTTCAGAAGCGTTTTCTGTTTGCATGTTAAAACCACCTGAGAACCATGGGCGATTTTGCAATTTTACTGATGGATTTTTCACTTTTAAAACTTTTTATATAACAAATGAATAAAGAAAAAACATCAATAATGCCTTACTTTTGATGAAATGCAGCGAGCAAACGCGATAATTCCCGATATTTTCTATCTTTATATCTGCACGGCCAACAACTTCCGCTGTTATTTTCCTTTCAGCTCTCTCCTCTCTTTACCTTCATTTTTCTTAATCTTTGGAACTCTAAAGTAGGATAGCTGTGTCTCACGGTCACCCCGACTTGCAGTTATTTACAGCGCAAAAACTAAGCGTTTTCGCGGTTTTAACAGGTTTGAAAGTACGCGTTTCTAGCATCAATAACATGTACCGGAAGTGACGTTTGTACCCCAGTTGGATTTTTCAGCTCCGTGCGTGAAGACCTATGACCCAGTGGTCTTTCGTGAAATCACCCTATACTATGGTCTTCTCTCAACCTCTTGCATTGCAGAGAAAACAATCCAAGTTTGTCCAACCTGTATTGTTGCTAACACCCTCAATTCCAGGCAAAATGCTGGGTAAACATCTCCTGTGATAACATTAGCTACCATCGAATCCACACGGACTGACGCTGATTATATAGAACATTGGGAAATTATCGCAATTACATCCACGATTTATTGAGCCACATCCTTAAGTACCCTGCGATGTAGACCATCAGGCCCTGTGGATTTAGCCTTCAGTCCCATCAGTCTACCCAACACCATTTCCTGCCTAATGCGGATTTCCTTCAGTTCCTCCGTCACCTCAGATCCTCATCGTGAAGACGGATCCAAAGTACCTGTTCAACTCATCTGCCATTTCCTTGTTCCCCATAATAAATTCACCTTTATCAGTCTTCAAGAATCCAACTTTGGTCTTAACAATTTTTTTCCTCTTCACATACCTAAAGAAGCTTTTACTATCCTGCTTTATATTCTTGGCTAGCTTACCTTCGTACCTCATCCTTTCTCCCCGTATTGTCTTTTTAGTTATCTTCTGTTGGTCTTTAAACATTACACAATTCTCTTGCTTCCCGCTCATCTTTGCTACGTTGTACTTCTCTTTTATTTGTATACTGTCCCTGATGTCCCTTGTCAGCCACGGTCGCCCTTACTCCCCTTACACCTGTACATGGTACTAACACCATCATCAAGTATGCAGATGATACAACGGTGATTGGCCTCATCAGCGACAACGATGAGTCGGCCTATAGGGAGGAGGTCCAGCTCCAAGCAGCATGGTGCGCTGACAACAACCTGGCCCTTAACGCCAAGAAGACAAAGGAGCTCATTGTGGACTACAGAAGGTCTAGGGGTGGCACGCACACCCCCATCCACATTAACGGGACGGAGGTGGAACGTGTTTCCAGCTTCAGGTTCCTGGGGGTCAACATCTCCGATGACCTCTCTTGGACCCACAATACCTCAACTCTGGTAAAAGAAGGCTCACCAGCGTCTCTTCTTCCTGAGGAGACTAAAGAAGGTCCATCTGTCTCCTCAGATTCTGGTGAACCTCTACCGCTGCACCATCGAGAGCATCCTTACCAACTGTATCACAGTATGGTATGGCAACTGCTCTGACTCCGACCGGAAAGCACTGCAGAGGGTGGTAAAAATTGCCCAACGCATCACCGGCTCCTCACTCCCCTCCATTGAGTCTGTCCAAAGCAAGCGATGTCTGCGAAGGGCGCTCAGCATCGCCAAGGACTGCTCTCACCCCAACCACAGACTGTTTACCCTCCACCCATCCGGGAGGCGCTACAGGTCTCTCCGTTGCCGGATCAGCAGGTCCAGGAACAGCTTCTTCCCTGCGGCTGTTACACTACTTAACTCTGCACCTTGGTGATTGCTAATCACCACCCCCCCCCCCCCCCCCGCCCCCTCGGCACAATTTCTAACTGAGCCTCAAGCTCGTCCACTTTATTTCTTATACTTCGCGCATTCACATACAACACTTTGACCTCCGTACTCACGTTCCCCCTTGCACCGCTCAAATTTGGCCCTGACCTTACTCTGTTATCCCTTCTCGAACTTTCCTTCCCATTAATTCGAGAATCTTTTGCAATTTTTCCTGTAGCCACTTCCCCTTCAACCCTATCTTTTAACTCCCACTTTGTTAATCCCTCCTCCCCCCCACTATTTAGTCAAACACAGCAAACAAGACTAGTTGAGGAAGGGGCTGTGGTTGGCACGGTGAGTTGGGCTGAAGGGCCCGTCTCCGTCCTATAAACGTCTGATTTTATTTAACTGCGATCACTCTCATTTCCTGCTTCATATTTAATCAGGCAGCTGCTGCCTCTCCCTTGTCACTGAAATGCACAAAATGGCTGCACATTACTGACGGAACAAGCGGTGAGGTTTATTTCAAAAATAAACTTTATTCAGAATTAAAAATATATACGGAACAACTGTGCAAAAACTCTTCAATACGGTCATTCTTAGTAGTGTTCGCCCCTATCTTGTAACAAATCCCTTGCCTCTTATGTCTGAAGAAGGGTCTCAAACCAAAATGTCTCCTGTTCCTTGTCTCCAGAGATGCTGTCGGATCCGCTGAGTTACACCAGATTTTTATATGTATCTTTAATACCCCTTTCCATTATTCGAGGGGCATCTCCAACATACCATGCACCTCCATGTCCAGTAGATGAAGGACCTTAGACTGTGGTCCTCCCCCACAGAGCCTTGGCGTTGGCTGCACCAAGCTTCAGTGTGTCCCTCAGCACGTACTCCTGCAGTCTGGAGCAGGCAAGTCGGCTTCCTGACAGACAACTTGCTCTGCTGGGAGATCAACAAAGTCTGGGCAGAGCAAAGTGCTTCTTTCACCAAGTTGAACACGGGAGTGTTGCTGTGGGGAAGAGGCAGTATGCAGCCTCTCCACCTCCAGTACTGCAAGCTGTCAATGTGACTCAGTCCTCAGCTGCCACCGCTGGGCAGTGAGGGTTCAGCAGAAACAGTTGAGTGGGCAGAGGCAAGCAAGGGAACCTGTGCAGCTCCAATCTGCCCAGTAACACATGACAGGCTGCCAGGTGCTTGGTTAGTTTAGTTTAATTTAGAGATTCAGCGAGAAACAGGCCCTTCGGCCCACCGGGTCCATGCCGACCAGCGAATCCCGTACATTAACACGACCCTACCGACACTAGGGACAATTTACATTTTTACCAATTAACATAAGAGATTAGTATACAAACTTAAAGCACATGGTATTGGGGGTTCAGTATTGATGTGGATAGAGAACTGGTTGGCAGACAGGAAGCAAAGAGTAGGATTAAACGGGTCCTTTTCCCAATGTCAGGCAGTGACTAGTGGCATACCGCAAGGCTTAGTGCTGGGACCCAAGCTATTTACGATATATATTAATGATTTGGACGAGGGAATTGAATGCAACATCTCCAAGTTTGCGGATGACACGAAGCTGGGGAGCAGTGTTAGCTGTGAGGAGGATGCTAGGAGGCTGCAAGGTGACTTGGATAGGTTGGGTGAGTGGGCAAATGCATGGCAGATGCAGTATAATGTGGATAAATGTGAAGTTATCCACTTTGGTGGCAAAACAGGAAAGTACACTATTATCTGAATGGTGGAAAAGGGGAGATGCAACGAGACCTGGGTGTCATGGTACACCAGTCATTAAAAGTAGGCATGCAGGTGCAGCAGGCAGTGAAGAAGGCGAATGGTATGTTAGCATTCATAGCAAAAGGATTTGAGTATAGGAGCAGTGAGGTTCTACTGCAGTTGTACAGGGTTTAGTGAGACCACGCCTGGAGTATTGCGCACAGTTTTGGTCTCCTAATCTGAGGAAGGACGTTCTTGCCATAGAGGGAGTACAAAGAAGATTCACCAGACTGATTCCTGGGATGTCAGGACTTTCATATGAAGAAAGACTGGATAGACTCGACGTACTCGCTAGAATTTAGAAGATTGATGGGGGTTCTTATAGAAACGTACAACATTCTTAAGTGGTTGGACAGGCTAAATGCAGGAAGATTTTTTCCGATGTTGGGGAAGTCCAGAACAAGGGGCCACATTTTAAGGATAAGGGGGAAATCTTTTAGGGCCGTGATGAGAAAAACATTTTTCACACAGCGAGTGGTGAATCTCTGGAATTCTCTGCCACAGAAGGTAGTTGAGGCCAGTTCATTGGCTATATTTAAGAGGGAGTTAGATGTGGCCCTTGTGGGTAAAGGGATTAGGGGGCATGGAGAGAAGGCAGGTACAGGATACTGAGTTGGATGATCAGCCATGATCATATTGAATGGCGGTGCAGGCTCGAAGGGCCGAATGGCCTACTCTGCACCTA
>NW_022630100.1:912743-955243 GCF_010909765.2 Amblyraja radiata
GAGAGAGAGAGAGAGAGAGAGAGAGGTGGGGCAGAGGGGCAACGGGACCTTTGTGATCAGAGCACCCTTTCGCTGTTGAGAGAATCAGTCTTTATTCGGCGAGGGGAGATGAGCACTCTCTCCCGTGCCCTTACCCCACACAGACTGACCAGTTCAGCCCCACGATGCTCCTACATTCTCAGCGATGCCCACGGGTCACTGGTCACACGACTGTCCACTGACATCCCCTCTGTCCAGTTCACTGGCACGGACACTGCTTCTGGCACAGGTATGGTCTGGTGCTTTATTTATCACCTGTACCGAGGTACAGTGAAATACATTGTGGGATACAGTTTAGTACAAGTCTCACTATACATAAACACGTAGATACATATTAGATACGCATTGTAGATACAGTGTTGGTGTGCAGCAGTAGTACAGTGAGACAGAATACAAAGTTGCCAGTTTGTCACCATGTTCAAGTCCCAGTTGTTGTAAGTGCAGGGATCTTGATCTCACCGTGAAGGACCGTTGTCCTGGCGGCGTTGCAGGCTCGGCTTGGCCAAGCGAAGCCGTGGTGTCCTCCACCGCTGCTCCGCCGCGTCTGGTCCACGTGCTCGGCCTCTTGGAGCGGCGCCACTTCCATCCGAGCCCCAGGCAGCTGCAGGGCCTCCAGCGGCCCACTCCCCCGTCGATGCCGTGCATTCACTCCCGCAGCCGGTCTTCCCGGGATGGTCCTCGGTTATCCCAATTTTTAAGAAAGGCGAGAGAGAGAAAACAGGGAATTATAGACCAGTTAGCCTGACATTGGTGGTGGGGAAGTTGCTGGAGTCAATTATAAAAGATGAAATAGCGGAACATTTGGAGAGCAGTAACAGAATCGGTCCGAGTCAGCATGGATTTACGAAGGGGATATCATACTTGACTAAACTTCTGGAGTTTTCTGAGGATATAACTAGGAAAATGGACAAGGGAGAGCTAGTGGTCTTTCCTGGACGTTCAGAAAGCCTTTGATAAGGGCCCACATAGGAGATCAGTGGACAAAATTAGGGCACATGTTATTGTGGGTAGGGTACTGACATGGATAGAACATTGGTTGGCAGACAGACAGACAGACAGACAGACAATACACAATAGATCGCCGTTCAATGTGATCGCCGTTCAATGTGATCATAGCTGATCACCCCCCATGGCAGGCATCAAAGAGTTGGGATTATCGGGTCCCTTTCAGAATGGCAGGTAGTGACTAGTGGGGGACCGCAAAGCTCAATGTTGGGACCGCAAATATTTACAATATACATTACTGACAGATGAAGGGATTAAAAGTAACATCAGCAAATTTGCAGATGACACAAAGCTGGGTGACCGTGTGAACTGTGAGGAGGATGCTATGAAGATGCAGGGTGACTTGGACAGGTCGGGTGAGTGGGAAGATGCGTGACATATGCAGTTTAATGTGGATAAATATGAGGTTATCCACTTTGGTATCAAAAACATGAAGGCAGATTATTATCTGAACGGTGTCATGTTGGGAAAAGGGGAAGTACAACGAGATCTGGGGGGTCCTTGTACACCGGTCAATGAAAGTAAGCATGCAGGTACAGCTGGCAGTGAAGAAATCTAATGGCATGTCGGCCTTCATAACAAGAGGAGTTGAGTATAGGAGCAAAGAGGTCCTTCTGCAGTTGTACAGGGCCTAGTGAGATCACACCTGGAGAATTGGTTGCAGTTTTTGTCTCCAAATTTGAGGATGGACGATCTTGCTATTGAGGGAGTGCAGCGTAGGTTTACAAGGTTAATTCCCGGGATGGTGGGTGTCAAGTCAAACTGAAATGAAAGAACAGGTGCAGAGAAATGCTACATTGAAATCACGAGACAGTGATTAAAGTGGGCGGAACCCCAGCCTGCCGAGTTCTGCCTGGGGGTCAAAAGGGCACACAGCACCAGAAGCCAGTGAAGAAGACACAAGAGAATTGCGAGCAGAGAACTTGAACAGTAAATCAAAAGAACTGTCCGAAAAGATTGCCGTGATAGCCAGAAAAGGCAAGCAGGACTGATTTTCTACAGACCCGATTGGCAGCCGGTTTTTCACCTGATAAAGACCAAAACTGGTAAAGACTAAAACTGCTAAAAAAAACTGCTAAAGACTAATCTGCCAAAATAAAAGAAGGAGAAAATAAAAGGTGGAAAATAAGTGCTTGGTCTGAGT
The DNA here is from genome assembly GCF_010909765.2 of Amblyraja radiata. Classification (NCBI taxonomy): domain Eukaryota; kingdom Metazoa; phylum Chordata; class Chondrichthyes; order Rajiformes; family Rajidae; genus Amblyraja; species Amblyraja radiata. The sequence continues at coordinate 914,932 of NW_022630100.1, forward strand.
GAATCCAGTTCATCATTTCGGGGTAGATAAATCAAATCCCTTTCAAGCGGGGAATCTGCAAAAACATTAGAAGACTTGACAGTGAAAAACCGTCAGTCCGGGCGGGGCCAGGAGATCTGGAAACCTGGAAAAGAGACAGTTAAGTCAAGATAAAACATGGCTGATGAAGTTGCTGGAAAGTCAGCTGAGCAGCTCAAGGTGGAGAGGACAACAGCAAAACGGGCATTCTCTCGTCTTGTTAACAGCATCATTAGAAACCATGAAGAAATGTCTGAAGAGGAGCTCAGGAACAATTTCAACAAACTCATGCAGGAGGCCGAAAAAGTCATGGAAGCCAATGACGATGTGGAGGCTGGACTCATTGCAGAGCTGGAGGCGGAGCTGGACGCAGATGAAGAAACTGTGTTAACTGAACAGCAAAATGCCGACCTGGCAAAGACTGCAAAGGAGTGTGAGTCGAAACTAAAAGAGGTCAAAGGGCTCATCCAGGACACTCTATGGGCAAACTTTGGAAATGTTGAATTATCCACCTCACTACAGACAGCAGATGGTGCATGTGAACTTGCTGCTGCTACCGCACCATCAAATAGCAACCAAGAAGCATATGAATTCATGCTTAACCACCTGCAGAAACTGGTAGAGACTGCAAAGGAGACGTACAGTCGGTGGAAACGTCGGGTCCCTCTGGATGAGCAAGACAGCTTCCAGAAACACCTAAGAACACTCGAGCTTCTCGTCCCCAAGCTGGTTTCCAGGAAGGCTGACTTCATACAGGCAAGAATAAAGAAGGACGCTGAAGGATTAGCACAAGCGGCGAATGCTTTCAATTATCCTTCACCAGCCATCAGACTGAGGCCCACGGCCCTTCCTAAGTTTACTGGAAACAAGCGTGACTTTTATAGATGGAGGAAGGATTGGGAAGCACTGCAAAAGCAAGGTGAACCCACTGGATTAAATGAGGTGAAGAAGGTTCAATTGCTGGACAGTCTGGAGGACAAAATTACAAGAGACCTCCGCCTCACAAGTTATAACACTGCAGATGATATCTTTCGTGTCCTAGAGAACCGGTTTGGAAATCAAACAGCTATTGCTATTGAGATAGTGGAGGAGCTTCAGGGAATCCCACCTGTCAGAGGACATCAGCCACGTAAAATAGTGGAATTAATTCAAGCTGTGGAAAAGGCGCTTAAGGACTTGAGCGATCTCGGAGACACAGGCGCTATTAAAAATCCACTGATGACAAAATCAATTGAAACCAAGCTTCCAGAAACCCTCAAGAAGGAATGGCTGGTTTATGTAGCTGACAAGAGGAATGCTGTGGCACCAGAGAAACGGTTTGACAGTCACTTGTCATTTCTCAAAGAGCAGGAGAGCATATACGAACAGCTCGAGCAACTGAGGGACGAGGAGCCGAGTAGAAAGGAAACTCGGACTGAACCAAGACATGCCAGAACCAAGTCAACCAAGTCAGAAAATGACCACACAAGTTGTGTAGTCTGTAGTGACGTAAAGCATAAAAGGAAGCTGTACTTCTGCAAGCAGTTTCGAGGGCTAAAGCTGACAGAGAAAAGAGCTGCAGTAAAGACGTTGGGAGCATGCAAAAGTGTCTTGAAGTTCATGATGATGGTTCATACTGCAAACCTGCATATCTGTGTAAAAATCAAATCTGCAAGGATGAACAGACTCCTGAGCATCATTTTTATCTGTGCCCCAATTATGAGATGAGGAAAAGCAGTGTGGATCAGAGAAGGAGTAAATTTGGTCCAGAGGAAGATAAAGGCAAGAAGAAATATACAGTGGACCAAGAGGAGTTTTTCAGCAAACTTCCACCAGAGTTGGCAAAACAATGCCGAGATGTGTTCTCGAACACTGCATCAAGAGCCTTCAACACTGCAAAGCATCAGCCAAGCCTTCTAAAGGAAGGTGGACTGCAAGAGCATCCAGTGATTATGATGCTTTTGGAGGTCATAGCAAATGCTGGACAAAAGGTTGGGACATTAATTGACTTGGCTTCAGATACCAACTACATAACTCACAAGGCTGCTGGTAGACTGAAACTTAGGAGTGAAGACATCACGCTTATAGTCCATGGAGTTGGGAGGATGAAGGTCCACGTAGAGACGATGCGCTACCTTCTAAAGATCCGAGTGAAGACTCCCAAGGGCACACTCAAGTCGCACCAGTTAGTTTGTTATGGATTGGACAGCATTGCAGATGTTCACAAATATGTGACACCACAGCAGCTGCAAAATTTCTTTCCAGACGTCCCACTTGAGGAACTTGTGAGGCCAAAAGAGATATATTTGCTCATAAGCCATAGAGAATGTCAGCTAGCGCCTCAGAGGATTAGAACTGTTGGAGATCTCATTCTGTGGGATGGACCACTGGGAAAGACTTTTGGAGGTTGTCATCCTGAGCTGTTTGAGAAGCTTACCATGTCAGCCCACATGTCCAAAACACACTTCGCAATATCAATGAGAGCAGCTGCTTTAAAGTATGAGGAGCTCACTGCCCCAGTCCCTGAGGAACTTTCACCAAACGGACAGGTCGCCGTCAAAGTTCAGAAGTCACGTACATCAACCGCCAATCGGGACTTCTTGGATTGGTGGAAGTGGGATAGCATCGGCGCAGCATGCGAGCCAAAGTGCGGGGGTTGCCGCTGTGGAAACTGCCAGCCAGGCGGAAAAGAAATGACTCTTGCTGAAGAGAGAGAGCTCGAAGTGGTAAGGGAAGGCCTCGCCTACGTAACAGGAGACCGTCACAGTAAAGATCCACATTGGCATGCTAGCTATCCTTGGTTAGAAGACCCAGCTTCTCTACCAAATAATAAAAGGACAGTGGAAGCCACATTTCTCAGGACGGAGAGGCAGCTATCCAGAGAACCTGAATGGAAAAGTGCCTACACAGCTCAGGTGCACGACATGGTGGACCGAAAGGCTGCAATCAAATTGTCCGAAGACATGATTGCAAACTGGGAGGGACAAGTGTGGTATGTGAGTCACCTTATTGCTCCAAACCCCCACTCTGTCACAACCCCAGTGAGACTAGTGTGGAACAGCAGCCAAAAGTGCAATGGTGTCAGCTTAAATGATTTGCTGATGAAAGGTCCAGACGTCCTCAACCAAATTCGCGCCGTCCTCCTCAGATTCAGAGGCGGAATCTATGCTACTCTGGGAGACATAAAGAAGATGTATAACTCAGTCTGGTTGGAGGACCGTGAAGTACACTTACACAGATTCCTCTGGCGAGATTCCGAGGACGAGGAGCTGGGAGAGTATGCTATCACAAGAGTGAACATCGGAGACAAACCTGCGGGGTGCATTGCACAGTTGGCAATGCGTGAGACTACTAATCTTCCTTCTTTTACCCACCTCAAGGATGAGCAGCAAGTACTCCAGAAAGACAGCTATGTTGACGACATCCTCACATCTCACAACAGCCTCGACCAGTTGAGAATCATCACAGCAACCGTGGAACAAATCCTAAAAGCTGGTGGGTTTGAGCTCAAGCCTTGGGTTCTGTCTGGCCAAAGTGGGAGGAAGGAGGATAATGATGCTTTAAAGAAAAGCAAAACAAAAAGCATGATCCTACCAAACCAAATGCACGATGATGATAACAAGGCACTTGGTCTGGGCTACATTGTTGAAGAGGACATGCTCCACGTTATGGTGGGAATCAATTTCTCCAAGAGAAAGAAAAAGATGCGGCTTGGTCAAAGCCTTCTACAAGAGCAAATCAAAACTCAGACGCCAAATCCCCTAACAAGAAGAGAGCTTCTCAGCCAGGTAGCAGGGCTATATGACCCCATCGGCATAGTGGCTCCTGTTAAGCAAAAGGGAGCGATTCTAGTACGCAGAGCTTTCCATGAAGCAAAAGAGGGAAGCTGTTCGGTCAGAGACACATGGGACATGGCACTCTCAGATGGACTCAGGGAGGATGTAATTAAGCTCTTTGAAGAGTACGTACAACTTGGAAAAGTCAAGTTCGTCAGGGCACTGACTCCCTCTTGCTCCGCAACTGAACCCTTGGTAATCCCCTTTTCTGACGGAAGTGAGCACACCTACGGGGCAGTGATGTACCTGAGATGGGATTCAGACCATGGCCCAATTGTCAGACTTGTGGAATCCAAGGCCAAGTTAACTCCCTTGGACCACAGAGGACACGCTGTTAAAGCAGAGATGTGCGGAGCAGTGTTCGCCTCACGCTTAAAGAAGTATTTTGAGCTACACAGTCAAATTCAAGTGGAGAAGTGGTATCATCTTGTGGATAGCCAAACAAACCTTGGTGCAATACAGCGAGAAAGCTACGGATTTCAGACATTCTTCGCCAATCGGATTGGAGAGATTCAAACAAGCACCAACATTCAGGACTGGCGGTGGATTCCTGGCCCATAAAACATCGCTGATGTAATCACCAGAGGTGCCAGCCCTCAAGACCTTGATCAGTATTCGGAGTGACAAAATGGACCGAAGTTCCTGGTATTGCCTGTGAGTGAGTGGCCAATAAAATCAGCGAAAGAACTGGCTACCACTGCCAGAGAGAACATCAACAAGTTACAGAAGAAAGCTTTTGTTGCAGCACTATCACGAGCCAAAGTAGATAACCAATCCCGGAACCAACAAGCCCTAAGAGACCACCTGCAGGGTCAGCTATTCAGAACCTTGTTGATGTCAAGCGGTTCAGCATTCTAACTCGACTGATCAAGACAGTCGCATGGATTTGGAGAGCAGCGAAGAGGTTTCTTGGCAAGAACAAAGCCCTAAACAATCCAAAGTGGGAGGCCATCTCTTTGACAGGAGTCATTACAGTAAGAGAACGAGAAAATGCTCTAAAATACATTTTTTGTGCTGCGCAATTGGGCACAACTTTCCCAAGCACCACAACAGTTCGACTGGTAGCCTATAAAGACCAAGTTCAAACCTAGACTTCAAAGTTTGACTTTAACGCGTCGATCTCCCAAGTGGTTCCATTGGAAGATCGAGTGGGAGGTGTCAAGTCAAACTGAAATGAAAGAACAGGTGCAGATAAATGCTACATTGAAATCACGAGACAGTGATTAAAGTGGGCGGATCCCCAGCCTGTCGAGTTCTGCCTGGGGGTCAAAAGGGCACACAGCACCAGAAGCCAGTGAAGAAGATACAAGAGACTTGCGAGCGGCAAAACTTGAACAGTAAATCAAAAGGACTGTCCAAAAAGACTGCCGCGATAGCCAGAAAAGGCAAGCAGGACTGATTTTCTACAGACCCGATTGGCAGCCGGTTTTTCACCTGATAAAGACCAAAACTGGTAAAGACTAAAACTGCTAAAAACTGCTAAAGGCTAATCTGCCAAAATAAAAGAAGGATAAAATAAAAAAGGTGGAAAAGAAGTGTTTGGTCTGAGTGAATGCAGTTCATCATTTCGGGGTAGATAAATCAAATCCCTTTCAAGCGGGGAATCTGCAAAAACATTAGAAGACTTGACAGTGGCCTAATTGTGAACGGGGAAAAAATAGGTTTTTCACCTGATAAAGACCAAAACTGATAAAGACCAAAACTGATAAAGACCAAAACTGGTAAAGACTAAAACTGCTAAAAACTGCTAAAGACTCATCTGCCAAAATAAAAGAAGGAGAAAATAAAAAAAGGTGGAAAAGAGTGTTTGGTCTGAGTGAATCCAGTTCATCATTTCGGGGTAGATAAATCAAATCCCTTTCAAGCGGGGAATCTGCAAAAACATTAGAAGACTTGACAGTGGGTGTGCATTGATTTAAGTTAAGCATTTGATACAATTGTTCATTCCTTACTTTTGCAGAAATTGGAACGTTATGGTATAAGAGTTGACACACAAAATTGCTTGGGAAGTTATTTAAGTAATAGGTTTCAGCATGTAAAAATTAATAATACTGAATCACAGCTTACAAGAGTAACCTGTGGTGTTCTACAAGGTTCGGGACTGGGACCTAAGTTATTCATACTTTATTTAAATGATATTTGTAAAGTATCCAATACGATGAAGTTTGTTACGTTTGCGGATGATACAAATGTATTTTGTTCAGGGAATGATATAAAATAACTATTGAAAACAGCAGAAAGAGAATTGATTGAGCTAAAACAATGGTTTAATATTAATAAATTAACCCTAAATGAAAATTGTGAAATAAAATTGAATTTAAACGGAGTTGAAATTGAAAGAGTATAACAAACAAAATTCCTGGGATTGATTATAGATCATAAACTTTGTTGGAAGCCACATATAGAATACTTCAAACAGGAATTATCTAAATCCATTGCTATTCTTTACAAAACAAAAGTTATGTTGAATAAGAAGTGTTTGTATATATTGTATTGCTCGCTTATAATGCCGTATATGTCATATTGTGTTGAAGTTAGGGGAAATTGGATTGAATTGGATTGGATTGGGTTCAAATTTATTGTCATTGTACTTTTCAGTGCAAGGAAATTGTTTAGCCTGCAGTCATAACATAGAATATATAACAAAACAAACACTCAACACAGTTTAAAGTCCCAAAGTAATTGTCTCTTCCCTCCTTGCTCTCTCTCTCTGCGCTGAGGCAATCCAGGCCTCCGATGTTGTGACCCCGCCGTATATGTATATAATGTATATAAAACAAATATATAAAATTATAATTAAACTCCAGAAAATAGAGTAATACACAAAGCTTCTTTCCGTGAAACTACAAATCCAGTATTGATAAAGTCCGGTACCTTAACATTTTTGGATATTGTGCATGTAAAATCATTAGAAATACTTCAGGTGCTGTGCATATGATTCACGCCTTCTCCCTGTGACCGCGCCTGATTCCTTCCACGACCCCAATACATGCTGGTTCAATGATCCTAGAAACATAGACAATAGGTGCAGGAGTGGGCTATTGGGATCTTCGTGCCAGCACCGCCATTCAATATAATAGAAACATGTAAACATAGAAAATATGTGCAGGAATAGGCCATTTGGCCCTTCGAGCCAGCACCGCCATTCAATATAATCATGGCTGATCATCCAAAATCAGTATCCCGTTCCTGCTTTCCCCCCAAAGCCCTTGATTCCATTAGTCCAAAGAGCTAAATCTCAGTCTCTCTTGAAAACATCCAGTGAATTGACCTCCATTGCCTTCTGTGGCAGAGAATTCCACAGATTCACAACTCTCTGGTTGAAAAAGTTTTTCCTCATCTCAGTCCGAAATGGCCTACCCCTTATTCTTAAATTGTGACCCCTGGTTCTTGATTCCCCTAACATTGGCAACATTTTTCCTGCATCTGCATCTAGTCTAATCCTTTCAGAATTTTCTCTAAGGTACCCTCTCATCCTTCTAAATTCCAGTGAATACAAGCCCAGTCGACCCATTCTTTCGTCACATGTCAGTCCCACCATCCTGGTAATTAACCTGATGAACCTACGCTGCTGTCCCTCCATAGCAAGAATGTCCTTCCCCAAATTAGGACAACAAATCTGCACACAATACTCCAGGTGTGGTCTCACCAGGGCGCTGTACAACTGCAGCAGGACATCCTTGCTCCTTGACCTCCTAGGGCGGTCACTGTGGTACAGTGGTAGAGTTGCTGCCTTACAGCGAATGCAGTGCCGAATACCCATCCCAACTACTTGTGCTGTCTGTACGGAGTTTGTACATTCTCCCCGTGACTGCCGTGGGTTTTCTCCGAGATCTTCGGTTTCCTCCCACACTCCAAAGACGTATAGGATTGTATGTTAATTGGCCTGGTAAACGTACATTTAAATGTTAATTGGCTTGGTAAAATAGATTGTTTCCGCGCTGTATCTCTAAACTAAACTAAACTCAAATCCTCTCCCAATGAAGGCCAATGCTAGGATTAGATTTCTTCACTGCATGCTTAGATTCAGTGAATGATGTACAAGGACACACATGTCTCATTGCACCTTCCCTTTTCCTAATGTAACAGCAGTTGAATCTGAAAAAGTGTCTCGACCCGAAACATCACCCATTCCTTCTCTCCGGGGGGGGGGCAAGGACAGTAGGGACCCGGCATGGGGGGGGGGGGGGACTGTTGGGTGGGGGGGGACAAAATGGGGATCGGCGTGCTTTGTAACTTTGTCAGTGCCGCAGGTGGCTGCTATTTGTATACATTGTGTATGCAAGCAAAGAATCTCACTGTGCCTAGTCACATGTGACAATAAAGTATTCCTATTCCTATTCCCGCTGAGCTACTCCAGCTTTTTGTGTCTATCTTCGGTTTAAACCAGCATCTTCAGTTCCTTCTTACACCATACAGATAATAAGCTGCCTTCTTGTTCTTGCCACCAACGTGGATAACCTCACATTTATCCACATTGTACTGCATCTGCCATGCATCTTCCCACTCACACAACCTATGCAAGTCAGCCTGCAGCCTCATAGCGTCCTCCTCGCAGCTCACGCTGCCGCCCTGCTTTGTGTCATCCGCAGACTTGGAGATGTTATCTTTAATTCCCTCGTCAAAATCGTTAACATATATTGTAAATTACTGGGGTCCCAGCACTGAACATTGTGGTACCCCCAGATTCAATTGGTGACTGTAAATTATCCCTGTGAAAGTGGGTGGTGGGTGGATACATGGAAATTAATGGGCACGTGAAAAGGAATAGACAGCAGGGAATTGTATTGGGGGTAGAGGATGGATGGGTTATAAGATTACCCTCACAACATTTCAGAAGCATTTATAGAAGCTATTGAAGTACCAAAGCAAATAAAAACTGTTCCGGGCAAATGTCTCGGTCAAAGTCGTGATGAAACACAATCAGTGACATTATATATTGTTCTTCACCTTTCATTTCACAGGGACAGTCATACAACCTTCAGTCCAAGATCACATCCCAGTTTGCTGAACTGCACAAGATTCTCACTGAGAAAGAGCAGCACACACTGGCAGATATCCGGGAGGAAGGGAAGAAGATTCTAAATACAATGGAGAAAAATCTTGGAGAGATTCAAGAGAATTTAAATTCCATTCAGGAGGAACTCTTAAAGTTGCAGCAACAGATGGATCAAAAAGACAGTGTGGTGTTTCTGAAGGTGAGGGGATACACAACAGTTTGGTGAAGTGAAAGTGCACAGTCACAAAATGGTGGGTGACATTTCAGAAATAAATGCTGCATTTATCAGTAATTCAGAACTAGGAAAATGTTTAATCTGTATCAGCTGTTGTAGTTCCCAAGCTAATTGGCTTCCCGTATAATCTATTGGATCTCAAGACTGCCTGGCCGAAATGTCGAGATGTGTTTGTGTTCTGTAGTATTTCGAACAAAGACAGGTGATCCTATATCTGATGCCTAGGACCACGAATGGACAGAGGGCAGTTAATATCTGGGAGTCTCCAACCAAGAGATTCTGAGACGTTTTACATGTTAGACATATTTTAAACCAGAGGAGGATACATTTTTGAAAATTAGGGGAATTGTAATCGAAGGGAATGGGGCAAAGAGGAGGAGTTCAGTCCTGGGCTAGATCAGCCATGACCACATTGTGGGGATTAACATTGAAATCTAGAACGTGGCGCACACATCAGATTGATCATCTATATCCGGTTCCCATCAGCAGTGGGTGGTCACCTTGGGGGAGTTTGCTCTGTTTGTTTTGTCCACCTTGTTTCACCATAGAATGGCATCCCATTCTACATAATAGACAGGCCATTCAGCCCATCCTATCCAGTCGAGTTTTTTGCTCCACTCATCACCCCTCCCATCTACTCTCCACGCCGGTGTCAATTCCTCAAATTCCAGCAGCCCTAATGTGTTTATCCCACTTGCATTTCAATTTATCTCTGCTGTTGGCTTCATTCCCTCCAATGCAAGTGAGGTCCATGTTCTCATGACTGCATTTCTTTCGGTATTTATTGAAGACCACTTTACATTTCAGCTTTACTTATTAGTCTCCCCTTCGATTTGAGTTATTATTTCATCCCCACCAATTTAAATCCACCGATAATATTAAATTCTGTCTCATCATTCCTGACATCTTCTCCAGATGAAATCCCACAACCTGTCCAGTCTTATCAGTGAGTTCCATCCTCTCAGTTATGACGTCACTATCATTAACATTCCTTGTGCTTTCCCCCATCGTTCTACATCTCTGCGACAATATCCGCTTTCTCTCTGCATGACGGTCGCGATAAGAGTTGGGAAATGGGGATTAACAGAGGGTTGTAGAAATTTGATGAAATTCCCGCTGCCGGGATGAGGACGGTTCATCTCAATCAGTTGAGATGTGTGTGTTATTTCTTTCAGGAGGAAGCTGGTCGCAAGCAAAGGTAGGACATTGTCTGGATGGAAACATTGTAAGTTTTTGTGGAACAACTCAAAACATTTCTAATGTTCAGTTTATAACCAGCTATTAAATATTTCCAGGGTTCGTGATGAAGCCAAACCATTATCGGTGGTAGATGGAGCCTTGCCGATTGAAAAGTTTCATTGCCCTGTTTCGTTCAACACGGCATTCAAAGAAATATCTGAAGACTTCAAGCGAGGTAAAGCTTGTACCTTTTCCATTATTCTTGTTTCTGATATCTTTAAGCCGTACACCTGACACCTTATCATTTCCCAGCCTCACACAGCCCGGTTTGAACTTCCCCACAATATCCATAAACACAACTGACCTGTCCCACTGAAATGATTTCCACGTACATCGACTCCATCCTATCCCCCCTGTTCCAATCCCAACCGACTTATGTCCAAGATATCTCACATGCCCTTCGTCCCTTTAATGACCTGCTTACAGAGCCCCTACCCCCTCATCTTTACCATGGACGTTCATTCACTCTACACCTCCATCCCCCACCAGGAAATCCTTAAAGTCCACCGTTTCTTCCTCGACCACAGAACCATCCAATTTCCCTCTACTAACACTACTCCGCCTAGCAGAGCTGTTTCTCACTCTTAATAACTTCTCCTTCGAATCCTCCCACTTCCTCCAAGTCCAAGACCCTATCCCCGAACTCTATCTCCATTACATTGATGACTGCATTGATGCAACCTCCTGCATCCATGCAGAACTCATGGACATCATCCACACCACCACCAATGTCCATCATGTATTCAAATTTACTTGGTTCATCACCAACACCTTCCTCCCCTTTCATGATCTCACAGTCTCCATCACAAGAAATAGACTATCGATAGACATCTATTACAAACCAACTGACTCCCACAACTATCTCGACTACACTTCTCCCCATCCTGCTTCATGCAAATACTCTATCCCCTACTCCCAATTCCTCCGTCTACACCGCATCTGCCCCCAAGATGAGGTGTTCCATACCAGGACATCCGAGATGTCCTCATTCTTTAGGGAATGGGGATTCCCCTCTCCCATTATAGATGAGGCCCACACTCGTGTCTCCTCGATACACCGCAGCTCTGCCCTTGTTCCCCCTCCACCTAGTCACAACATAGACAGAGACCCCCTTGTTCGTACCTTTCACCCCATCAGCCGCCACACACAGCACATAATCCTCCAACATTTCCGCCACCTCCAACGGGATCCCACCACTAGTCACATCTTCCCATCTTCACCCCTTTCTACCTTCCGCAGAGACCATTCCCTCTGCAACCCCCTGGTTAACCATATAACCATATAACAATTACAGCACGGAAACAGGCCGTCTCGGCCCTCTGCCGAACACTTATTTTCCCCAAACTCATCCCTTCCCACCTAAACCACCCCCTCCCCAATACGTTCCCCTGCAACCGCAGAAGATGCAACACCGGTCCCTATACCTCCTCGCTTGACTCTGTCCAGGAACCCCAACAGTCCTTTCAGGTTCGGCAGAGGTTCACTTGCACCTCCTCCGACCTCATCTACTGTATCCATTGTTCAAGATGTGGACTCTTATACATCGATGAGACCAAACGAGACCAGACTGGGCGATCGTTTCGCTGAACACCTTCGTTCGGTCTGCTTGAACCTACCTGATCTCCCGGTGGCCAAACACTTTAATTCCCCTTCCCATTCCCACACATACCTTTCTGTCCTAGGTCTCCTCCATTGTCCGAGCGAGGATAAATGCAAATTGTAAAAACAGCACCTCATATTTTGCTTGGGCAGTTTACAGCCCAGTGGTATGAAATGTTGATTTCTCTCACTTCAGGTAGCCCCGACATTCACTCCCTTTCTTTCCCTCCCCACCCAAGTCACACTAGTTCCTAACAAGCAGCTAACAATGGCCTATTTCTTCTCATCGTAATTTTTTGCATATCTTCCATTCATTGTTCTTTATGTCATAGAAACATAGAAAATAGGGGCAGGAGTAGGCCATTCGGCCCTTCAAGACTGCATCGCCATTCAATATGATCATGGCTGATCATCCAACTCAGTATCCTGTACCTGCATCTCTCTCCATACCCCCTGATCCCTTTAGCCACAAGGGCCACATCTAACTCCCTGTTAAATATAGCCAATGAACTGGCCTCAACTTCCCTCTGTGGCAGAGAATTCCAGAGATTCACCACTCTCTGTGTGAAACATGTTTTCCTCATCTCGGTCCTAACATATTCCCCCCTTATCCTTAAACTGTGACCCCTTGTTCTGGACTTCCCCAACATCGGGAACAATCTTCCTGCATCTAGCCTGTCCAACCCCTTAAGAATGTTGTAAGTTTCTATAAGATCCCCTCTCAATCTTCTAAATTCTAGTGAGTATAAGCCGAGTCAATCCAGTCTTTCTTCATATGAATCTGACATCCCAGGAATCAGTCTGGTGAACCTTCTCTGTACTCCCTCTATGGCACGAATGTCCTTCCTCAGATTAGGAGACCAAAACTGTACGCAATACTCCAGGTGTGGTTTCACCAAGACCCTGTACAACTGCAGTAGAACCTCCCTGCTCCTATACTCAAATCCTTTTGCTATGAATGCTCACATACCATTCGCCTACTTCACTGCCTGCTGCACCTGCATGCCTATTTTCAATGATTAGTGTACCATGACACCCAGGTCTCGTTGCATCTCCCCCTTACCTAATCGGCCACCATTCAGACAATAGTCTACTTTCCTGCTTTTGCAACCAAAGTGGATAACCTCACATTTATCCACATTATACTGCATCTGCCATGCATTTGCCCACTCACCCAGCCTATCCAAGTCACATTGCACCATCCTAGCATCCTCCACACAGCTAACACTGCCCCCCAGCTTCGTGTCATCCGCTAACTTGGAGACACCCCACCCCCCTTATTCAGTTTAAAACCACCCGTGTAGCATTGGAAAACCTGCCTGCCAGAATGCTGGTCCCACACCTGTTAAGATGCAACCCGTCCCTTTTGTACAGTTCCCCCTTACTCCAAAACTGATCCCAGACATTTAAGAATCTAAATCCCTGCCCCGTGCACCAGTTCCTCAGCCACACATTCAGGTCCCGTAACTCCCTGTTCCTGCTATTGCCAGCACGAGGAACTGGAAGGAAACCGGAGATAACAACCCTGGAGGTCGTGCTTTTCAGCATTTTTCCGAGCTCTCTAAAGTCACGCTGCAGAATATTCTTCCCCTTCTTTCCGACATCGTTTGTGCCGACATGCACTACCACTTCCGGGTGTTCACCTTCACCCTTGAGGATTTTCTGCACTCTGTCCGTGACATCCTTGATCCTGGCACCAGGAAGGCAGCACACCATCCTCGAATCTTGTCTGTTCCTGCAGAAACCCCTGTCCGTACCTCTCACAATGGAGTCTCCCACTACAATGGCATAGCCTGACTTTGGCCTTTTTGGTTTTGGCTCAACAACCCTATTCGCATCGCAAGCCAGTCCGCCGCTCAGTGTATACACGTCTTCTGTCCCGACAGCTTCTAAGTGGGTGAACCTGTTCACAAAAGGTACAACACCCGGGGATGTTTGCATTACATGCTTACCTCCCTTTCTCACTGTCTCCCTCCTTCTCCCTTCCAGTACCTTAGGTGTAACAATCTTACTGTCGTACTTGTCGAGGAACGATTCCGTTTCCCGGATGAACCTGAGGTCATCCACTTGCTTCTCCAGTTCCCCAACACGGTCCTTCAGGAGCTCTACCTGGATAAACTTGTCGCATTTGTAGCAGCCAGAGGCACCAGCAGTGTCCTTGACCTCCCACATACTGCAAGCATCACACTGAATCAGCTTGCCTGACATATCCTTCTTTCGTCTCTCCCTCTGCAGTGTTTTGCGTAGCCTCCTCTCCTCAGCCGAAGACTCTCGAGCCAAAGACTCACACTTTTCTCACAAGGAACTTCCCTCACAAGGCCGCTCCCTCACTGCCGCTCCCTAAGAGCCTAATTTACCAATTTACAAACCAAATTCCTCAATTTTCAACTGTGTTCCCCGCTCTGACTCACTTCTCTCCTCACACTTGGGCTAGAGCCAATCAGTGTTTTCTCTTGCTTAACTTCTCCTGTTGTTGCTTCCAAATCTACAGCAGCTCTGAGTAAAGTCTTCCTGTGTTATGCCTCTCCTTTTCAACTATCTTCACCCCTCTGACTCACTTCTCGCCTCCCACTTGGGCTAGAGCCAATGAATGTTTTCTCTTGCTTAACTTCTCCTGTTGTTGCTTCCAAATCTACAGCAGCTCTGAGATGTCTTTCCATCATCACCTATATCTCTTGTTTCCCTTATCCATAACCAGTCTGAAGAAGGGTCTTGAACCGAAACGTCACCCACTCCTTCTCACCAAAGATGCTGCCTGTCCCGCTGAGTAACTCCAGGTTTTTGAGTCTATCTTCGGTTTAAACCAGCATCTGCTGTTCATTCCTATACATATTTCTGTAATACCTGGATGCAAAGATTAATTCTGTTGTGGACTGAAGGGAAACTGGAGATTTGATCCACCACTAAACTCATCAGCTGGGAAGCATCACAGAGTCAGAGGTTTAGACTCACCTGCCTTGGGTAAAATATTGCACCTATTCACATTATCTGGGCACATTATATAGATCTTGTACACATCTATAAAAGCATTCTGTTGGGCTCCAAAGTAAAATATCCCTGCCTGTCCAACGTCCCCTTATAACCCAGCCCATCAGACCTGTTGAAATTATCGTAAATCCTTTTGCACCCTCTCTAATTTGCTAACTACCTTATTGTGTCAAACGCTGTATTTAATATCCTGACATATGAAAGCATGAGGGACAAACACATTCTTCACCACCCTGCCTGTCACTGTTGCATCTTCCATGGCACTGTGTACCTGCAGCCCGAGATGTCTCAATTCTATTAATTTCCCCGTTTACTGTGTATGTCCTGCCCTGGCTTGTCTCAGCAAAGTGCATCACCTCACCTTCACATGAATGAATCCCACCTGCCGTTCCTGAGCCCATTGGCCCAGTTCACAGGGATCCCATTTACTCTCAGATACCTTTCTTCACTCTCCACAATGTCACACATTTTTGTTTCATCTTCAAACTGACTAACCGTGCAACCAGGTAAATATTGTATTCCATCGGCTAGTTCACCCCGGGTTCCATGAGATCCAACCTTCCAGAGCGGCCTCTCATGCGGTGTGTAGAAGTTGTATCTCAGAGGGCAGTGAATATCTGGAATGTTGTGTCCAAGATGGTGGTGGAAAGCTAAGTTATTGGATATGTGCAACTTGGCTACAAATTAACATTTGATCTAAATTTTAAGATTATGGGGAAAATCACTCAGAAGAGGAATTGGTGCCAGCTTAGATCAGCCATGATCACATTGAATGGAGGGGAAAGCCTGAGCAGCTGATCCTAATCCTGCTCCTGTTTTCTTGAGTTCCTATGCTCCTGTGTACCGATAAATAGACAGACTTGACACAGAGGATGTTTCCCATGTTTGAGGGGTCTAGAAAACGGGCACCATCTCAGAATGTGGGCTCCACCATGTAGGACAGAGATAAGGAGACATTACTGCACGCAGAGACTGGGGAACCTTTGGAATTCACTGGATCGGTGGCTGTCGTGTCTCGGTTATTCAGTTCTCTTGGAGCTGAGAGCCATGGTTGTACTTTTACGGAATCAGGCCCATTGTCTCCATGACGACATTTCACCCAGCTATACTAATCGATTTGCAAACATTACATCGGTATTCTTCTGCACCTCACCTATTTAAGTGCCACAAGTATGGTGATTGTATTTATGTAGCATGTTCCAGACATCACCCACTCTCAGTGCAAAGAAAACTTCCAACTCAGATCCACTTTAAAATTCCTTGCTCTCATGACAAACATGCACTCTCTTGATCTGATATCACTGCATGTGAATAAGGTTTTGATAATCTACCCAATATCCTGCTGCAGATTTTGACAACCTTCCCGGCTATCCACAATTTATGTGTCCTCCACAGACTTACAATACAATACCAATACAATACCGTTTATTTTGTCATTTGAACCTCACATGAAGTTCAAACGAAATTTGGTTTATGCAGTCATACAAGAAAAGAACCAAGACATACACCAACACAATTTACACAAACATCCATCACAGTGAATCTCCTCCTCATTGTGATGGAAGGCAACGTCTTGTCTCTCCCCTGCTCTCCATTCCTCTCCCGAAGTCAAAGTCAAAGCCCCCGGCGGGCGCTAGCAAGTCCCACGGCCACTTAAAGCTGTGCCGGGCGATGTAAGGCCCTGCTCCGGGTCCCGATTGCGGAGCCCCCGGGGGGCGCTAGAGAACGGGCAAATTTCTACGGAGGTGTGATTACTAATCACACCTCCTACATACACATCCAGGCCATGAAAATATAACATAAACAGCAAATGTTGCATCACCGATCTCTGCTGCACTCCACCAGTCACAGAACTCCAAGCAGAAAAATCATCCTTCTACCGCTACCTTCTACCTCCAACCACCAAGCCAATTTTGGATCAATTTTTCCAGCTCGCCTTTGATCCCACCTGCCTTTACTTTCTGGACCAACCTTACACTGTCAAGTTTCACATTGTCAAGTCTCTCAGTGAGGTTCTTTATTGGTTAACGATGAAATGAGTGTGGTCTTGATTGTACAAACCCATCAAATCCACCTGTGAATCCCCTCTCTTTCAGTGACCCAACAACCACAAGTCTCTGTTAAGGTCCATTTCTTAAAACAGACAACTCACAATAGGTTAGGTACACAAACACAAGCTTTACTGATCATTAGCCAGCGAGAGTGCCAGGGATGCAAAGTAATGTATACAATAGATACTTAACCCCCCTGAGCCACCACTCTAATGAACAAAGATATACAGCATCTATTTATAGTATTTTGGAAACATAGTCACAGGTTTATACAGAGTAGCAACAATGACATTTAACACAAATAAATCATAGTGTATAGCCATTCAAAGTATTCTTGTTACTAATACAATAATTGTCATCTTGTGGTTCTATCAATCACAAACTGTTGATCACAAACTTTGAAACAACAGAAACTTAGTCAACATTTCCAATTCTCTCTTAACAATGTAATCATGATGTCAGCTACCAACCAGAAGGCGTCTGTTTACAGAATCGACCACCTTCTCAGGAAATACATCCTCTCTCATTATTGAAATGTTTCTTTTGCTTGGGCATAACAGGAAGCAGCTTGAATGCAGACCCCTAACTTCCTGATTATCCAGCTCTTGTACAGCACAGAATTACAAAGCTTTACTTTTCTCAGAACCCAAATAAGTCAAATTAATCTTTACTTAATACATTCTAATTATAAAATACTTTGCCATTAACTAGGAAATATCATCTCCACCCATTCTGTCCAACGCCCGATCATTCAACCTCTGCTTCCTTCCATGGACCAAGCCACTCCTACCTCTCTCCCACTCTCCACTTAAACAAACAGGGGCAGGTTATCTGAACCCTCATGTCTACCCTCATTCAGTATGATCATGGCGGCTCCACCCCACCCCACACCTCTACCTACTCTTTAACAACCTCTAGTTGCTACTCACCTCAATATCCTGTCCTCTGACATGCCTCCATATGTGAATAGCTCGCTTCATTCCTACATCCCCATCGCAATCTCGCAATCCTCCTCACTCTCCGCACTCGTCCACCCTGTCCGACCTCACGAAATTTCCCTCTACGTCCCGAATAAAAACTCCGTGACAGATGCCCACCCGATGTGGTTGGGGTGAAACCCCGGGGAAGGTGTCAGTTGTCCGCCCGCCTGTGCCTGATGCCGAGCGGCCTCTCCCCCGGTCCCGGGGCCGCGCTGCCCGAGTCTCCCCCCGACCCCCGGATGATCGGAAGAGGGTGAGACGGGCCCGGAGGTGTTTCCCTGACACCGGGAAGAGGTTTACAAACTGGCACTTTGTGCTGGGATCGGAGGGATTCACATCGGGGAGATGTTACTGGGAGGTGGATGTGGCGGGGAGTGAGTGGTGGAGGCTGGGAGTCGCCGCAGGGTCTGTGGAGAGGAAGGGTCCGGTCACACTGACCCCGGAGACTGGAGTCTGGAGGATTAGACGGCGGGATGACAAGTGTGTTGCAGTCACCGACCCTCCATCCCCTCTCCCCGCCCGTCCCATCCCCGGGAGGGTGGGAGTTTATCTCAGTTAGGAGTCCGGGACAGTTTCATTTTACGACGCGGACACCATGTCCCATCTCCACACCTTCACTGGGAATAAATTCACGGTGAAATGTTATCCTCTCCTCTGGAAGTTGGATGGAAACTGGCAGAGAACCTGTTCCGGTTCCGCGCCGGGTGTGTAAAAGGGTCGGGCCCCGGGACCGGCGTCAGGAGCGGGGCACAGGCAGGGGCTATGGGGCAGAAACCCGGCGGACTACAGGTCGGCGCTGAACGAACGGCTCCCATTTAATCCCCAAATTCCGCGTCGTAAAACCCCAGCGAGCGCGGAAATAAAACCAGGGCGAATGTAAATGTGGGACCAGTGAAATAAACAGATGTCTGTCGATCCCTTCATTTTAACGCGTTAACTGCGTTCGGCTACGGAACAGAAATGACATTTGTGAAAATATAAAGATTGAAACAATCGCCCTTTCCGCGGGTTCAGCAGCAGCCGCGGGCGGCGGGTCCTGAGCACCGGGCTCCCCCGGGTCCCAAACTCAGCGCGGCAAGCATCATCTCTGGAGAGATGGAATGGGTGACGTTTCGGGTCGAGACCCTTCTTCATTACAGTGTCTGGTATTGAAGTGATGTTATTTTGCAGATTAACATCATGGACAATTCATGATAGGAAACACGGATGTATTTAATTTCAGGGAATGAAATTTACACGAAGCGTATTTCAAATGACATCCACTTTCTGGTCAGTGCTGTGATTGACGGGGCTGAGCTCCGACTCCCCTCAGCCGGGCCCCTCCCCTTTCATTGATAGTTCCGCCGCCGTTTCGCGCCCGAAACCCCATTGACCGCGGGTTCAGCAGCAGCTGCGGCGGCTCCACAGCTCCGGGCTCCCACGGGTCCTAAAGCCCGTCGATACATTGTGGTGTTCCGGGTGGGCTCTGCCTGCCTCTCTGTAGAATGCGGGTAACCTTGCTTGTTTCTGTTGCAGCCACGCCCCCCCTCGCCGCTTTCTCAGCTACATCGTGGCAGGCATTTGAGGCATGTATGAGCATTAAAAATCATTTGGACAGGTGCATGGATTTGAACAGATGGGGGGGGGGGGGGGGAGGTGTGGGCCAAACGCGGCACATGGGACTAGCTTAGATGGGGCATCTTGGTCAGCATGGAACAATTAGAAACACAGAAACACACTA
The DNA here is from genome assembly GCF_010909765.2 of Amblyraja radiata. Taxonomy (NCBI): domain Eukaryota; kingdom Metazoa; phylum Chordata; class Chondrichthyes; order Rajiformes; family Rajidae; genus Amblyraja; species Amblyraja radiata. The sequence continues at coordinate 934,576 of NW_022630100.1, forward strand.
GACTAAGTGGGACCCATAGGGTCCCAGCATCACAAGGGAGGGCTGGTCACCCAACGCAATATACCACCTCTCCACCAATTCCAATATTGCTGGCCAGTGGGGGGGGGGGGGGCGGTCTGTTGCGTTAGTATAGGTGTTGTGGGACGAAGGTACTGGTTTCCAGAGAGCTAGTATAGACATTGTGGGCCGAATGGGTTTTGGGCTGGCTGCTCAGTCACTGAGGCCTGGCAATACTGTCACTCGAACCTGCCAGGCTGGCAGCTGAGAAACTGTCAGAAATTGTGCCCAAAACACGTGACAGACTGTGAGAGAGAAGGGGGAAGAGGGTGGACTGAATGGACTGACAGTTCACTTATTCACGGCTCGTGGGCAGGCAGTGCAGTCACTAACGTCTGGTTCCCTGGTAGTTCACTCAGTCACCCCTCCTCCCTTCACCCCCCCCCCCCCACTCTGCTCCTTGCCATTCCAGCCCCCACCCCCCCCCCACGCATTCAGTGCATATCCCCACAACCTCCCCCCATGCACTCTTAGTGGCTCTCCCACAGATCAGCCATTCCTGCCTATTAGGTTCCCATTGTGATGAATAACAAACAGGCATCAAAAGTTTTAAAAGGATTTATTAAAGTTTAAAATGTAAATGACTTAAAATATAAGAACAATTTAAATGTTAAAGATGAGAATTATTAAGTTATTTCTTGATGTGTCTCTTGTTGTGTTCTGCTGCTCACTGCCTCTTGATGACTATTTCCTGTTGAAAAAAGAGACAATTTTAATATAGAGAAAGTCAGCGGTCAAATTTTAAGAAAGAAAATCTGAGAATTTATCTAAGAAGTCATCATTCAACGAAGCACGCTTTGAATGACAACATTCTTGGTCGATGTTCCATCCTTCAAGAAAACTTTGACATCTCCCTTCATCTTTCCTTGACTAGGAGCCACACATAGTTGTCCATGCTGAAATACCGGTTTGTCGAGGTAGATCAACACCTTCTGCATTTTTTTTGTCCTTGTGCTTCATGGATCGTCATAGCAAAACTTGATTGAATGGGGAATTGGGGCCGCTGAAAGGGAATTACTTCACCTTCTGTCAAAATGAGTGCTATCCTAGGAATAAGAACAATGTCATCTTTGAAGCCTCTAACGTTGATTCTTGCAATGATCAGATTATTGTGTAGCTCTTCCACAATCATCCTCGTTCCATTGCATAGCTTTGGCAGCTCCATGTTTCTCATTAATATGATTGGAGATATTTTTTTCAACTCCAATTTGTGTGGTGGTAATCCAGAGAGCTAGAGTGAATCGAGGAATTCTGTTGGGAAGTGAGTATCACGAGTTCCCTCAGTGACAACATAGACATAAAAGTACTCCTTAACAAATCCAGGGAATAATCTGATGCATGTAGAATTGATGCATCTCATGGTATCGTTGTGAGGAACCAATATACAATTGTTGGTGAATAATTCTGCAGGGTTGTCTAATGTGGGATGGATTAAATCAATACAATCCTCCAGTGTTTCTGCTGATTGCAGCATGTCTTGTGGGATTTCAATGTTATCGTCTTCACACAGACACACACACACACACACACACACACACACACACACACACACACACACACACACACACACACACACACACACACACACACACACACACACACACACACACACACACACAGACTCATTCACACATACATACATACACACAGACTCATTCACACACACACACACAGACTCATTCACACACACACTCACACACACACACACACACACACACACTCATTCACACATACACACACAGACTCATTCACACATACACACAGACTCATTCACACACACACTCATTCACACACACACACATATACACACACACTCATTCACACATACACACACAGACTCATTCACACATACACACAGACTCATTCACACACACACACACACACTCATTCACACACACACACACATATACACACACACACTCTCATTCACACACACACACTCACCCAATACTAACATGCCAAGTAACTTCAGAACGTGTTGAATATACAGTATGTAAAACGAATCTTTAAAGCCTGTTGTGGAGGTTGCTGCAGAAGCAAAATCATACTTTAAATAACGTCCAACAAACACACTCACCATAGACAGAGCAGTAAACTCCTGAATTATTGAACAGCTCCTGCACTCGGCGCCATATTGATGTCACCCTCCCGCTGCTTTCCACGAAACGGAAATGACGCACTCAGCGCCAGCATGCGCTAACCGGAATTGACGTAATCGTCGCCATCTTGCAAGCTAGCAAAATTCACAGAATGAGCGCCAGTTTTGAAATTAAACAAAGCTCTGATCTAATAAGATGTTTATTCACTTTATCCATCCGAAATCTGTTGCAAGCAAGCCCTTTAAAAGGCTAGGGAATGCGAGAAAAAACACAGAGCACGCAAGCCGACAAAACACATCCGTCCGCCGAAAAGCACTAGAAAAAACAGGCAGTCAATGGGGGAAAAACACCGAGCAAGCAAGCCGACAAAACACACCCATCTGCTGAAAACCGCTTTAAAAACAGCCAGGCAATTGGGGGGAAAAACATCGAGCAAGCAAGCCGACATAACACATCCGTCCGCTGCAAAGCACTTTAAAAAAGCCAGGCAATTGGGGAAACAACACTGAGCAAGCCGACAAAACACAACCGTCTGCTTAAAAGCACTTTAAAAAAGCCGGGCAATTGGGGAAAAAACACTGAGCAAGCGGGCAAAACACATCCGTCCGCTGAAAAGCACTTAAAAAAAGCCAGGCAATTAGGGAAAAACACTGAGCAAACCGACAAAACATATCCGTCCGCCGAAACGCATTTAAAAAAGGTCAATTCGTGCAAAATCACTCAGCAAGCCGACAAAAGACATTCGTTTTGCTGCAAGCACTTAAAAAAAGCCAATTAGGGCAAAACCACGCAGCCAGCCGACAAAAGACATTCGTTATGCTGAAAGCACTTTAAGAAAAGTCAATTAGGCCAAAAACACTTAGCAAGCCCACAAAACACATGTGCTGAAAGCCACATCCCGGGGACTCACCGTGGAGTCGACGTGCGTTCAGTGTTTTTCGCAGCTCACGGAGCCGTGACCCTCTGGCTTCCTAGGTCTGGCAGACACTGAGTGAGGCACGACACTTCCGGGTTTTATAATCCTTCCCCCTGCCGCCAGCGGGGGCAGCAGAGAGATTGGCGAATTTTATAAAAACATAAATATCGCTCTCATTTTTCATCCACGGGAAAAATCGTCTGCTCCCGGATGGCGGAGTGGGGCTCTGAGCGAGGTGGCCAAAAATGGCGGCCGGTGGTGGCGGCGTTCTCTCGGAAATCACAGCAGAGTGAGCCAAAAGCAGTCAAGATCAGACTTTTAGTAATATAGATAAGAGGCACGTGCAGAATTGAAAGGCAAAAAGAAGATGAACTGCGTTTAAGGTTGGATGATATCGTTGTTAAAAGTTAACATCAGCTCAGTGGGAAGGAGCATCATTTAAATTTTCAGTTACCATTGGCGTCCGTCAGGCCACAAAACGTTTTTTTTTTAATTCCGTCTGTCTTTAATCCCGTCCGGTTTATAATAAACCATATTATACTGACTTGACCGATTTTCTGTTTCTGATGATAGACAATGGACTTCAAACTAAGTTGTCGTCATCAATGGGATGAGTAAATGGAAACAAATATACTATTTCAATGACCGTACATTTAATTTCAAAAATATCATTTTGATTTATTATTGGTTCATGGTAACTAAATAGGGAAACAAAATCGCAAGAAATTGTGGAAAGGGGTACCACGACAAATCCTATTACATGTTACAGATGTATATGTGTGCCTCGCAAATTATCACTTGATGACATATTTGGATAAAGTTACTTTTGTGTTAAAACGTTTGAATATATTAGCAATGGCAAGAAAGGGACGTGAAATTACATTCTTCAGTTCCTCTCTGAAGTGTCTCTGAGAAACTGCATAAATGAAAGTGTTTGTGCAAGTACTCAAACTCCTCAGCATATAGCCACTTTTTTTCCGCAATGGTGAAAGAGTCGTTGTAATCTGTTTCCAAAAAATGAGTATCTGTCAATTGTACACAGATGAAACACGCAAGGTTTACCATCCATAAGAAAATAAAGTTGCCAGATATTGCAACGAGTAACGTAATCGATTTCCTTATGTTCTCAGTCTCTTGATCAGTCTGGCACGCCTCTCTATTACTCCCTCGGTGCTTGGCCATGATAATATGCTTTATGGTCAAGGTATTGAGCAGAAGAAAGAACACAAATGGCGCAAATGGGGTTAAGAGTGTTTCAAACCAAAAAAACGCGACTCAGATGAGTGATGTGTATTAAATTGATTTTACATCACAGGACCATGGTACATCATTAATCACTTCCCGAGGTTCTAATGTAAAGTAGAATGGAATATTTTCAAAAATACGTAACATAAACACAGCTGTTATTACTTTCAATGCAGTCTTCATGGTACAATATTTTGAACGCAACGACTGGCAACATATTGCAACAAATCGATCGAATGTAAAAGTGGCAGTCAGCCAGACGGAACAAACGAGCGAAATACAAATCAGTGCAATAACAAGACTGCAAATAGGGGTGTAATTGAGAAATTAATGCAGGAAATATGTCTTTTTAATCTCATAGAGTATTACATTGAAAACCAGTACCATTAGATCAGCTACCGCCATTGATTTCAGATACTGGATGACACATCTAGCGAGGCCGCACTTTCCAGACGACAGGACAAGGATTGCCTGCACATTTGCTGCAACCAAAAGATGCAAATTGAATTACGAACGAGAAATAACCCGTGAAATATATATTCATTTGCTTCAATTTGTCATGCGTGTACAAGTTGTTCTTGCCTTGAAGACTTTGGAATAACCAGCTATATTACACAGGTTTACGGTTGACCGCCCTTTAATTCAGCAGGTGTGATGCTTCACTAAAATAAAAAATATTTGATCATCGAGCGAGACATTCCTATGGTAAAAATACTTCAAACTGAAAAGCCCTCATGTTTACTGCTCCTTGCAAAATATAAAGTTTTTAATAAGTATACTCGAAATACCCCAGGTTCACATTACGTTGTTGTCAAATAAACCTGGATGCAATGAAATCATGTAGCTCATCGAGAAAATGGCGTACGGTAATGGTAAATGCAATAAAATATGTACCACCGACTGCAAATTCAGTTTGAACAATTGAAAAATAAAAAATCACTAATTAACATTAACGAGATAATAGAATGGTGGAGTGCTAAGTGTAATGGGTATCTGACGCTGCCTTGCTGAAAGTGGTGTGAAATTCATGATTGTTTAAGGAGATTGATAGCAGTGGAGCAGAATCTTCCTTTAAATATGCACGTTCCAGATGTTTAACAGAATGGTCTGGGCAGCAGCCAAATTGCATTCGCGTTGGACTGGGTAGAAGAAAACGGCTACTCTGTGTTAGATTATTCAGTGTTTCTCCGCCCTCTGAATGATCAGGCGGTTACGGACTGTGAAGTTGCCGTTTCTGCCTGAGAACGAATCCGTCGAAATAATTTGTACATCGCATCTGCCTGGTTTGCAAAACATCCTCGTGGACATGTGCAATATTCTCATACTTAGCAGGGCCAATAGTTAACATTTTCATGGCAAACTGATATCCATTTCTCTCCCCTTAGAGTCCACGTCCACACATTAATTTCCGATCTTGCGGACCAAGCAGGCTGACGTATGTTATCCGCTACATAGGCTGTGCGGCGGTTACGATTCACACATTAATTCGGCACACACACACAAACATCATGGACCGAGGTCCAGACTTTCGAAAAGCCAGACACCCTTTGATACTTAACATTTATCGCCAGTTTTATTTGTGAAATATCTCCAATGGCTCAAGGCAAGCCAGAAAATATTGTAATAGATTTAACACACTAAATAATGAAACACTTCAGCATTAAAATAACCGATTTAATTTAACCATCTGAAGAATCTGCCAAATAATTCAAACTTACTGAGAAATGGAAGGGCAATCATTTGTTTTAATTACTACCCCCCACGTCGAACAGGATCATATTCAAATAATTTTGTCCCGCTACCATTTGTTATCTGCCGTCACAGAATTAAATTGGTTACGGACACAAATTGTGCTCATAATCACTTTCCGCAGTTCCAATTCTATACACACGTGTGCTTCCGATACAGAGGTGAACGACAGAAAGGCCGGCATCAGTCCACCAGCTCCCCTCGGTGGTGTCTTGACGCTTTGAAATTCAGTTACTCATAGATGGTAGACAGTTGCTCCAGAGCCAACAAAAACCGGACAACACAACTCAACGGCAGAGGCACAACCTGCCGATACGTTCACAGCTCCAACCGTCATGATCGGCTTTCAACACATGTACATCCCGACCCGCTGTACTGACTGACAGGTTAGCATTTTCCTGCTAAAAATGTGCAGTTTGCAAACGACAAAATGCGTGGGATCGTTGTCTATCTTCCAAGACGAATACATTGCGAAACATAAATGTAAGACCCATGCGATAGAGGTCTGCGTGCGCATCCCCGGAATAACCCTGTTGGCCGTCTGACAACACGTGTTGAAATGCTCTAGGAAGAGGGTGAATTCCGGTTTGATAATCTCGAACACTTGCAAATGTGTAACCATTTAAAGAAGCAACACGATGCAATGTCTCGAGCTGTGACTTCTGTAGGTCGGATGGGTTAAATGCGAATATAAGACATCTCAGCTCAATAATGTCGAGGTACCGGATCTAATACACATTTGGTGATCAGCAACATCATGAGTAAAGAGAGAGCGTGCTCTTGGAAGTGATTAGGCGTAGTCTCGACACAAACTACTGGACAATGCCCTAATCTCCGCTACACAACCCTTCGCAGTTACAATGCTTTAAAGTAAACCACGTTGCTCAGCCTCAGTAAACCATTAGCTAATTTAGCAGAGCATTCACAATGGAAATAAAACGACGTCTGTTTTATGGAAACTCACGGACAGCATCCCTCGACCTGCATGTTTTATTTCGCGGGAAGTTTCAGGCAGATGGAGGCACCTGCGATCATAGCATGCGCACGGACTCGCTTACACGACTGACATCCTTTAGCGAGAGTTACAGAATACAGAGAACAGCATCCACCAAACCGTTGTTTGTTTTAATTTCGACCGTGAAGTCTAAAGTTAAAATCAGTCATGATCTATAATGCTCAGCGGCAGCCGCCGTACGTTTACTTGTTCTTCGTATAATGAAGCTGTGCAAAATCAACTGCATGGAATGAAAAGAGAAAGAGCATGAAACACCGCAATTATCAGCAGACCCCACTTTGGAAGCGTTCAATCGACCATTGTTCAGGCGGACTGTGTATGAGGAGGAGAAGGAGGGATTGTTGTGTCCAGTGGACTTGACTACTATTAAATATATAGAATATTATATTACTTATGAAACGTTTATATATAATTTTACCGTCAGAAAAAATCAATAATTTTTTCACATAATTTTAGATCCAGTACATAAGTGAGATCAGCACGATACTTTTTTTTGACAGCACTTTGTTCGCAATAATATTTTCATAAACATCTGTAATGTTTAGAGATATGTTTGCCATGATGTTTAATATAGTCTGTCAAGTATATCGACGTATATCTGTAAAAGCATTCTCTGTCTCACCTGCCTGGGACTCCAATGATTGCAAGAATAGGATAGTAAATACTCTCGGTCATCAGGAGTGCAGGCCTGTTCATATTTAGTTGGAAGATGCCTTTCTAGTCAGTCTATGCTCACGGATCGCCCGTTTTCAAAGTTAGCTCGCACTTATACTTTACAGAAACCTCAAGGGTGGAATCAACACGCTATGAGATTGGTATTATTCAATCACGATCACGTTAATTAGGTTGTTTGTTTCATGCCCTTCATCACTGTAAAATCGTAGTCTGTAGAGACATGTTTCTGCTGTTGAAATCGTCAATACATCAAACATCGGTTATCAACTTAAATATTGTTGTAGACGCTTTAATGCGGTTTGTTTTGAATTGTCTTCATTAGCTGCACCAATAAGTTGCAATGTTATGTTTTGCAAGTATCATGCGCAATTAAAATCTGAGGAGATATCTATCATTATGCGAACAATCAAATTAACCGAGATTGTGAAAGGACCTGAAAATGTGACAGCAATATTGCACAAAACATAACAAATCAGGGAGTCAGTGGCAGAGGGCGTGATGACTGCACGTTACAGGAATTCGGAGATGGGTTTGGTTCAGATTGTGATATCGACTGTGGATCTATAGACAAACAATAGGAGGCCTTCTTCTGCAGATGTTCTAGAGATGATTGTACCGTAGCGCCATAGAGATCGCGTCCGATGAATTGTCCGAGAACGGTAGGCAAACTGTCACGTGTCAAGGGTGATTGTGAGGCTGGACTAATGTGCACCATGATCATCGGCTCTAGACATGTTATGGCTATGGATGCCAGAGACACTGCACTCCAGCCACATCATTTACATGGGTGTGTGAGAAAGAACTGCAGATGCTGGATTACATCAAAGGTAGACACAAAATGCTGCAGCAACTCATCGGGTGAGGCAGCATATTTGGAATGGGTGACGTTTCGGGTCGCGCCCCTTCTTCAGGCTGATGTTGGGGGGGGGGTGGCGGGAAAAATATAGAAAGTTGGCGGAGACAGTAGGACTTGTAGGAGAACTGGGAAGGGGGATGGAAAGGAGGGATAAAGTAAGTTCTATTTCGCTTGGGTAGTTTACACCCCAGCGGTATGAACATTGACTTATCGAATTTCAGATACCCCTTGCTTTCTCCCTCCTTCCCCAGTTCTCCTACGTCCTATCGTCTCCGCCCACATTCAATTTTTTCCTGCCTCCCTCCGACATCAATCTGAAGAAGGGTCTCGACCCGCAACGTCAACCAGAATTGATTCTTAAATGATCAATTTGTTATCAGGAGACTGCGGAGAGGTGTAACACCCGAGTTTTCCAGGCGGCTGAATTTGTCAGTGAACTTTTCAGCATTATGGTAATGCCATAGAGACATATAAAATAGGTGCAGGAGGAGACCATTCGGACGTACGCTACAGCACCGCCATTCATTGTCATCGTGGCTGATCATCCACAGTCAGTAACCGTGCCTGCCTTCTCCCCATAACCCTTGATTCAGCCAGCCCCACGAGCTCTATCTTATTCTCTTTTAATTAATCCAGTGAATCGGTCTCCGCTGCCTTCCGTGTCTGAGAATGTCCCAACTTTCTGGATGCAAAACCTTTTTCACATTTCGTTTAAAATGGCCTCACCTTTATTCTTAGACTGTGGCCGCTGGTTCTGGACTTCCCCAACATTGGGAACATTTTTCCTGCATCTAGCTTACCCAGTCCTTTTATAATTGTATGTTTCTACAAGATATCCCGTCATCCTGCTAAATTCCAGTCTATACAAGCCCAGTCTTTCCAATCTTCCCACTTATGACAGCCCCGCTACCCCCGGGAATAACCTCGTGAACTACGCTGCACTCCGTCAATAGTAAGATGTCCTTCCTCAAGTTAGCAGACCTAATCGGCAATCAATATTCCATATGCGGTCTCAGTAGGGCCCTGTAAAACTGCAGTAGGACCTCGTCATGACGGCCAACATGCCAATAGCGTTCTTCACAGCCTGCAGTACCTGCATGTTTACGTTCAATGACTGGTGTACAAGGAAACCCAGGTATCGTTGCACTTTAGATTCTTAGATCACTGGGATTTGTTTTGGGGTAAGGGGGAACTGTACAAAAGGGACGGATTGCATCTTATCAGGTGTGGGACCAGCATTCTGGCAGGCAGGTTTGCCACTGCTACACGGGTGGTTTTAAACTGAATAAGGGGGGTGGGGTGTCGAATGGGATAGTGGAGGATGGAGTTAAAGGGAAAGGGTTTCTTAAATGTGTGAGCGTAGAGACAGAGAGGTGTAAAATGAGGGTAGAAGCAATAGGTAGCAAGGTGAAAAGTAAAAGTGGCAGGCCCGCAAATCCAGGGCAAAAATCAAAAAGGGCCTCTTTTCAGCATAATAGTATAAGGGGTAAGAGTGTTGTAAAACAAGCCTGAAGGCTTTGTGTCTCAATGCAAGGAGCATTCGTAATAAGGTGGATGAGTTGAATGTGCAGATAGCTATTAACGACTATTATATAGTTGGGATCACGGAGACATGGCTCCAGGGTGACCAAGGCTGGGAGATCAACATCCAGGGATATTCAATATTCAGGAGGGATAGACAGAAATGGAAAGGAGGTGGGGTAGCGTTGCTGGTTAGAGAGCAGATTAACGCAATAGAAAGGAAGGACATTAGCTTTGAGGATGTGGAATCGATATGGCTAGAGCTGCGAAACACTAAGCGGCAGAAAACGCTAGTGGGAGTTGTGTACAGGCCACCTAACAGTAGTAGTGGAGTTGGGGATGGCATCAAACAGGACATTTGAAATGCGTGCAACAAAGGTAAAACAGTAATAATGGGTGACTCAATCTACATATAGATTGGGTGAATCAAATTGGCAAGGGTGCTGAGGAAGAGGATTTCTTGGAATGTATGCGGGATAGTTTTCTAAACCAACATGTAGAGGAACCAACGAGAGAGCAGGCTATTCTAGACTGGGTATTGAGTAATGAAGAAGGGTTAGTTAGCAGTCTTGTTGTGCGTGGCCCCTTGGGCAAGAGTGACCATGATATGGTTGAGTTCTTCATTATGATGGAGAGTGACATTGTTAATTCAGAAACAAGGGTCCTGAACTTAAAGAAAGGTAACTTTGAGGGTATGAGACGTGAATTGGCCAAGATAGAGTGGCGATTGATTCTTAATGGGTTGACGGTGGATATGCAATGGAAGGCATTTTAAGACTGCATGGATGAACTACAACAATGGTTCATCCCAGTTTGGCAAAAAAATAAATCAGGGAAGGTAGTGCATCCGTGGATAACAAGGGAAATCAGGGACAGTATCAAAACAAAAGATGAAGCGTACAAATTAGCCAGAAAAAGCAGCCTACCAGAGGACTGGGAGAAATTCAGAGACCAGCAGAGGAGGACAAAGGGCTTAATTAGGAAAGGGAAAATAGATTATGAAAGAAAATTGGCAGGGAACATAAAAACTGACTGCAAAAGCTTTTATAGATATGTGAAGAGAAAAAGATTAGTTAAAACAAATGTAGGTCCCTTGCAGTCAGAAACGGGTGAATTGATCATGGGGAACAAGGACATGGCAGACCAATTGAATAACTACTTTGGTTCTGTCTTCACTAAGGAAGACATAAATAATCTGCCGGAAATAGCAGGGGACCGGGGATCAGATGAGATGGAGGAACTGAGTGAAATCCAGGTTAGCCGGGAATTGGTGTTAGGTAAATTGAATGGATTAAAGGCCGATAAATCCCCAGGGCCAGATAGGCTGCATCCTAGAGTACTTAAGGAAGTAGCCCCAGAAATAGTGGATGCATTAGTGATAATTTTTCAAAACTCTTTAGATTCTGGAGTGGTTCCTGAGGATTGGAGGGTAGCTAATGTAACACCACTTTCTAAAAAGGGAGGGAGAGAGAAAACGGGGAATGACAGACCAGTTAATCTAACGTCGGTAGTGGGGAAACTGCTAGAATCAGTTATTAAAGATGGGATAGCAGCACATTTGGAAAGTGGTGAAATCATTGGACAATGTCAGCATGGATTTATGAAGGGTAAATCATGTCTGACGAATCTTATAGAATTTTTCGAGGATGTAACTAGTAGAGTGGATAAGGGAGAACCAGTGGATGTGTTGTATCTGGACTTTCAGAAGGCTTTCGACAAGGTCCCACATAAGAGATTAGTGTACAAATTTAAAGCACACGGTATTGGAGGTTCAGTGTTGATGTGGATAGAGAACTGGCTGGCAGACAGGGAGCAAAGAGTAGGAGTAAACGGGTCCTTTTCACAATGGCAGGCAGTGACTAGTGGGGTACCGCAAGGCTCAGTTCTGGGACCTCAGCTATTTACGATATATATTAATGATTTGGACGAGGGAATTGAATGTAACATCTCCAAGTTTGCGGATGACACGAAGCTGGGGGGGCTGTGTTAGCTGTGAGGAGGATGCTAGGAGGCTGCATGGTGACTTGGATAGGCTGGGTGAGTGGGCAAATGCATGGCAGATGCAGTATAATGTGGATAAATGTGAGGTTATCCACTTTGGTGGCAAAAACAGGAAAGTAGGTTATTATCTGAATGGTGGCCGATTAGGAAAGGGAGACATGGGTGTCATGGTACACCAGTCATTGAAAGTAGGCATGCAGGTGCAGCAGGCAGTGAAGAAGGCGAATGGTATGTTAGAATTCATAGCAAAATGATTTGAGTTTAGGAGCAGAGAGGTTCTACTGCAGTTGTACAGGGTCTTGGTGAGACCACACCTGGAGTATTGCGTACAGTTTTGGTCTCCTAATCTGAGGAAAGACATTCTTGCCATAGAAGGAGTACAGAGAAGGTTCCCCAGACTGATTCCTGGGAAGTCAGGACTTTCATATGAAGAAAGACTGGATAGACTCGGTTTGTACTCGCTAGAATTTAGAAGTTTGAGGGGGGATCTTATAGAAACGTACAAAATTCTTAAGGGGTTGGACAGGCTAGATGCAGGAAGATTGTTCCCGATGTTGGGGAAGTCCAGAACAAGGGGTCACAGTTTAAGGATAAAGGGGAAATCTTTTAGGACCGAGATGAGGAAAACTTTTTTCACACAGAAATTGGTGAATCTGTGGAATTATTTCCCGCAGAAGGTAGTTGAGGCCAGTTCATCGGCTATATTTAAGAGGGAGTTAGATGTGGCCCTTGTGGCTAAAGGAATCGGGGGGTATGGAGAGAAGGCAGGTACAGGATACTGAGTTGGATGATCAGCCATGATCATATTGAATGGCGGTGCAGGCTCGAAGGGCCGAATGGCCGACCCCTGCACCTATTTTCTATGTTGCTATGTTTCTATGTTTCCCCTTTTCCTAATCTGACACCATAGATATAATAATCTGCCTCCTTGTTCTTGCCTCCAAAGTGGATAACCTCACATTTAGCTACATTATACTGCATCTGTCATGCATCTGCCCACTCACTCAACCTGTCCAAGTCTACCTGCAAGCTCCTAGCGTCCTCTTCGCAGTTCACACTGCTACCCAGCTTTTTGTCATCTGCAAATTTGCTGATGTTGCTTTTAATTACATAATCCAAATCATTAAAATATATTGTAAATACCTGCGGCCCTGGCAACGAGCCTTGCGGCATTGCTCTCGCAATGTCCACCATTCCGACAGGGACACGTTTATTCCTAGTCTTTTTTTCCTGCCTTCCAACCAACTCTCTCTCCGTGGCTCACTCTTCCCGCAATACCATATGCTCCAATTTTGCCCTCTAATCTCCTGTGTAGGATCTTATCAAAGGCTTTCTGAAAGTCCAGATACACTACACCCACTGGCTCCCCTTCATCCATTTTACCTGTCACATCTTCAAAAAATTCCAGAAGATTAGTCAAGCAGGATATCCCCTTCATATATCCATGCTGACTTGGACCAATCCTATTCCCACCATTCCAACGCGCCGTTATTACTTATTTAATAATTTGCTCCAGCACCCCCTCCACCACCGATGTCAGGCTAACTGATCTATAATTCCCCATTTTCTCTCTTGCTCCTTTCTTGAAAAGTGTGATAACATTAGCTACCCTCCAATCCACAGGAACAGTCCCTGAATCAAAAGAAAATGCGAAAATGGTCAACGATTTCTGGAGCCATCTACTTTATTACCGTGGGCAGTCCAGACCATCAGGCCCTGGGCATTTTACAGCTTTCGGCCTCATCCACCTACCCAATATTATTTCTCATCTAATGCGAATTTATTTATGTTCCCCTGTCTTCCTAGATCCTCTGTCATCTAGTACATCTGGGATATTGTTTGTGTCTCCCTGATTTCAGACAGAACGAAAGTCCCTGTTCAACTCTTCTGCCATTTACTTGTTCCCCATAATAATTTCACCCGTTTCTGTCTTCAAGGAACCCACATACGTCTGTACTAATTGTTTCCGTTTAACGCACCTAAATAAGCTTTTTACTATCCTTCTTTATATTCTTCGCAAGCTTAACGTCGTACTTCACCTTTTCACCCTGTATTGCACTTTTAGTTACCTTCTGATATCCTTTGACAGTTTCCAAATCTTCTGGCTTCCCGCTATATTATACATATTTTCTTTTAGTTTTCTACCGGCCCTAACTTCCCTTGTCTGCCACAGTTGCCTCTTACTCCCCTTAGAAACGTTCTTCCTCTTTCGAATGAAATGATCCTGCATCTTATGGATTATGCCCAGAAATACCTACCATAGCTGTTCCACCGTCATTCCTGCTAGGATATTTTTCAAGCCGACCCTGGTCAACTCTTCTCTCATGCCTTCATAGTCCAATTTGTTCAAATGCAACATTGACAATTCTGATTTAACCTTTTCCCTCTCAAATTGCAGATACAACTTATCGTATTATGGTCACTACCTGCGAGCGATTCCTTTACTTTCAGTTCCCTTATTAAATCTGGTTCATTAGCCAACACTAAATCCAGACCTGCCTTCTCTCAGATAGGCTCCAATACAAGCTACTCTAATAACCATCTCGGAGGCATTCGGCATACTCCGTTTCTTGGGTCCAGACTCAACCTTATATTCCCAGTCTACCTGCATATTGAAATCTCCAATAACCAAAGTGGCATTACCTTTGCTACATGCCATTTTAACTCCTGGTGCAACTTGCACCCTATATCCAGGCTACTGTGTGGGTGCCTGTAGATAACCCCCATTAGTGTCTTCTTACCTTTTCAATTCCTCATTTCTAGTCCCTATGTCACCACTCGCAAAGGTGTACACTTTTTATCCCTCACCAACAGAGCTACCCCACCTCCTCTTCCCACCTGCCTGTCCTTTCTAAAGGACCTATAACCCTGAATATTCAGTTCACAACCCTAATCCCCCTGCAGCCATGTATCTGTAATCCCAACAATGTCATATCTACCAATCTCTAACTGAGTCTCAAGTGCATCCACTTTATTTGTTATACATCGCGTATTCATATATAATGCTTTTAATCCAGAAAACTGTTAATCAGTCTGCAGTCTTGGGATGCAAGCAGAAGCCTCCACGTGGCGCATCCCGGGCTATGCTGACGACAGGAACTGTACCACAGTGACTGACTGAAGTTGCCAATTCTGCAACCACCGACCGTCAACCGTCACTGACCGACCGGAAAGACGTGATATAGAAGATGGCCAGACCTCTTCTTCCACGGGGAAGAAGATGTCTGCAGTCTTAGAGGGATTGAACAGTCAAGCTTCTCGTCTATATTTCGGGTGACATTACTGATGAGGAATATCGTGATACACGCTTCACTAGAAACATCTATGGGATTATCATGCTTCCTCAGCTAATGATATCTATCGGCATTCATGGCCTTAATGGCGATGCATTAATTTGTAAGACAACAATCACTGGTGCGCTGCATTGTTACCAAATAAATGACCACACAATATCACGTGTTCTTGATCACTGTGAAAGATACTCAAATAAAAATCCCTGCAAGAATTCTCTTTCCACCTTTATATGGAACGTGATTATTTTGGTTTCTGAAGGGCAGCCCAACTGCAATTCCCATGAAACTGCACAGTGATATTTAATTTCCATGGTCTCTGAATTATTTATTTTGTTTGCAACAATTGCCATTGCCGATAATACTCCGCACGCACGCAATACGATACATTGGAAAGTAACAGCGCAGTAGGCGGATTATGGTTACTGTTTATTGTTGTTGTTCAATAACGAGGACAAATGTTTCAGAAAACACAGACACAGGAGATTCAGATTGAGATTGGAGATTGGCGGATCCAGATCCTTCATCCGGACTGAGATTGCGCGATTGCAGACCAAGTGAAATCAGTATAAGCATAGAAACATAGAAACTATAATCAGTAGGCCATTAATCCCTTTGAGCCAAGACCGCCAGTCAATACGATTATGGCTGATCATCCAGAATCAGTGCCCCGTTCCTGCTCCCCCCCTCATATCCCTTGATTCAGTTTGCCCTAAGAGCTATATCTAAAGCGGTGAGACGGAATATGAGATGAGTTGCGAAATTCCGATTTATCTATTTCGCACAATCATTCAAATATTATCAAACATGTAGTTGTTCTCACAGAGAATGTTGTTGTTTTTGCAGTTATCATTTTATATCTCAGTGATTACTGATATCCGAACAATTTCGGGTCAATCAACATCTGGGGATGGAATTGAATTTTCGGGTAGAGACTCTATTTCTGAGAATTTGAAGAATGATCCCGACCCGAAATGTCGATATGTCTGCGTCCTTTAGCGTATTTCTAATTATCCATTAGTTACCCGGTCAAATTACTTTTACTTTTTAATTACTTTTTTAAGAAGATTATCTGCGTCGTCCTTGTTCTACCCGCGTAAGAGGCGTTTTCTGAATTACGATCGGTATTTTAATAACTGCATCTGCATCCGACTCTGTGCGAATATCGTTGCAATTCACATTTCGGGAGTGATGTTTACAAATATATCCAAATTCAAAATAAATCCATAATGTCTTTTAATAGGTAGGCTAACAGGAACGTCAAGGATTTGAATTTAGAACGGCAAATATTTTTTTAAGCGGGTTCCTGTGCGGATCCTTCATATCACCCTATCATCACCCTTCAGTATTTTCTGGTTAAATTTAGCAAACACCCCAGTCCTCTACTGAAGTCTATTAATACCACAGGGAAATCTTAATTCTGCTATGAGCATTACATAAAGTAAGGAATTATGAGTGGTTTCTTTTTAATGTAATATGTTGTCGTTTTTCTTATGGGTAACTGTCGTTAACACATTTTGCAATAACTGAAAACGAGAAGCAATACATTATGTTATAGTTATTTTCCCACAAAGCATTCTTGGCGAAGAAATGCACTAATTTCTAGTGAACTGTTATTCCCTTGTTTAGTTGCACAACTGTTGCTCTTCATTCGTTTTTGCTAATTGAGATACGGAGGTTTAAACATACACCTGAAATATATATTGATTCAGTCATGTTGAAATTGTGCTATATTGGTAAATAACAGATTATTGAGATGCTTGGAATATTGTACCAGTGTTATTGTAGTTGTGAGTATGTGCAGGGTATTATTTAATATGTATTTATTATGTATTCATTTAATTCTTTATTTCGGACAGACCAATTGTGAAACAAAAGACTAAAAACAAAAATAAACAAAACAAGAAAAATGTATAAAGTGTCATAAACAATATCAATAAATAAATGTAATCGTATGTGTCCGAAAAGGAGCAGGAAGAAGCCAAAGCTTACTAATTCCCACTCCTTATTCAACTGCTTATAATTATGTTAAACACATTTAGCAGCTATAAACACCTATTTCCATATGTACACCAAATTATTTACATTTATACACTAATCAAATATTTACAAAGCCATTCAAAAAAAGAGAGAAAAAAGGAATAACCCTCATAAACTATACAGTATCTCTTAGTCATATATACAACATATCACCCTATCATCACCCTTCCCAATACAATCAGTATAAAAATATCCCACACAAAAACTCCTATCCTCATCCCAATATCCTTTATATAAAAGTGATATTGTACATCTTTTTAAACTGAATTATGTTTGGGCTAAATTTTATCTCCTGTTCCAGAACATTCCTCAAATTCCCCCCACAGATTGCTATGCACATACTTTTAAGAATTGTTCTGATATTGAGTTTTTTTAAATTGTTCCCCTCTCAAATTATACTCACCTTTTGAAGATAGACAATGGACTTCAAACTAAGTTGTCGTCATAAATGGGATCAGTGAATTGAAACAAATATAACATTCCAATGACCGTACATTATTTAAAAACAATATAGAAACATAGAAACATAGAAGCATAGAAAATATGTGCAGGAGTAGGCCATTCGGCCCTTCGAGCCTGCACCGCCATTCAATATGATCATGGCTGATCATCCTACTCAGTATCCTGTACCTGTCTTCTCTCCATACCCCCTAATCCCTTTAGTTACAAGGGCCACATCTAACTCCCTCTTAAATATAGCCAATGAACTGGCCTCAACTACCTTCTGTGGCAGAAAATTCCAGAGATTCAACACTCTCTGTGTGAAAAATGTGTTTCTCATCTCGGTCCTAAAAGATTTCCCCATTATGCTTAAACTGTGGTCCCTTGTTCTGGACTTTCCCAACATCGGGAACAATCTTCCTGCATCTAGCCTGTCCAACCCCTTAAGAATTTTGTAAGTTTCTATAAGATCCCCCCTCAATCTTCTAAATTCTAGCGAGTACAAGCCGAGTCTATCCAGTCTTTCGTTATATGAAAGTCCTGACATCCCAGGAATCAGTCTGGTGGACATTCTCTGTACTCCCTCTACGGCAAGAATGTCTTTCCTCAGATTATGAGAGCTGAACTGTACGCAATACTCCAGGTGTGGTCTCACCAAGACCCTGTACAACTGCAGTAGAACCTCCCTGCTCCTATACTCAAATCCTTTCGCTATGAATGCTAACATATCATTCGTTTTCTTCACTGCCTGCTGCGCCTGCATGCCTACTTCCAATTACGGGAGTACCATGACACCCAGGTCTCGTTCCATCTCTCCTTTTCCTGATCGGCCACCATTCAGATAATAGTATACTTTCCTGTTTTGCCACCAATGAGGATAACGTCACATTTATCCACTTTATACTGAATATGCCATGCATATAACATTGATTTATTATTGGTTCATGGTAACTAAATAGGGAAACAAAATTCCAATAAATTTGTGGAAAGGGATACCACGACAAATCCTGTTACATATGTATATGTGTGCCTCGCAAATTCTCACTTGATCACATATTTGTATAAAGTTAGTTTTGTGTTCAAACGTTTGAATATATTAGCAATGGCAAGAAAGGGACATGAAATTACATTCTTCAGTTCCTCTCTGAAGTGTCTCTGAGAAACTGCATAAATGAAAGTGTTTGTGCAAGTACTCAAACACCTCAGCATATAGCCACTTCTTTCCGCAAGGGTAAACGAATCGTTGTAATCTGTTTCCATCAATTGATTATCTGTCAAATGTATACAGATGAAACACGCAAGGTTTACCATCCATAAGAAAATAAAGTTGACAGATATTGCAACGAGTAATATCATCGATTTCCTTCTGTTCTCAGCCTCTTGATCAGTCTGACCAGCCTCTCTATTTTTCCCTCGGAGCTTGCTCCTGACTCTGTTGGCCATGATAATATGCTTTATGGTCAAGGTATTGAGCAGAAGAATCAACACAAATGGCGCAAATGGGGTTAAGAGTGTTTCAAACTAAAAAAATCGCGACCCAGGTGAGTGATGTGTAGACACTTGATAATAACATCACAGGACCATGGTACGTCATTAATCATTTCCCGAGGTTCATATATACAGTAGATTTGAATATTTTCTAAAATACTTAACATAAACACAGCTGTTATTAGTTTCAATGCAGTCTTCATGGTACAATATTTTGAACGCAACGACTGGCAACATATTGCAACAAATCGATCGAATGTAAAAGTGACAGTTAGCCAGACGGAACAATCGAGCGAAATATAAATCAGTGTTATAACAAAACTGCAAATGGGGGTGTAATTGAGGAATGAATGCGGAAAATATGCCTTTAATCACATACACCGGAAACCAGTACCATTAGATCAGCTACCGCCATTGCTTTCAGATACTGGATGACACATCTAGTGAGGCCGCACTTTCCAGACGACATGATAAGGATTGTCACCAAATTTGCTGCAACCAAAAGATCAAAATTGAATTACGAACGAGAAATAACCTGCGAAATATATATTAATTTGCTTCAATTTGTCATGCGTGTACGAGTTGTTCTTGCCTTTAAGAGTTTGGGATAACAAACTATATTACACAGGTTACGGTTGAAACCCTTTGAATTCTCAGACTTCTAATAAAGTGACCCCACTGATGCGCTTTGTTGCTGTTGCATCTCCGTGAAGGGACCAGCTATTGTTTTGGTGATATTATTGCCACATAACACGAAATGTTGATCACATCTAGAGATGAGATGGGGAGGTGTTTGTCCGCTCCGCTTCCTTTGGTTCACACGGAACTGTGTCGCCGAGAGGTTAACAGCTAGATAGTGTCCTCACTCAATGACACTCTGTACCGGATCTCCTTCCTCTATTTCGTCTCATCATTCTTGTCGAAGTGCCCGTCAGTAGTGGCATCATCGGCATACTTAAACACCGAGTTACCGTTGTATGTGGGCAAACACACATGGGTGTATTTGGAGTAGAGCATGGACTGAGCACACAGCTCCGAGCAGTATTGTGGGCTAGCCTTGTGGAGACGGTAAAACCAATTCAACGTGATAGGAGCCTGCCTGGCCTGAAGGCCAGAGCCCATTTGCAGCTGGATACCCGTCGACCAAGGATGTTTAGAGATGCTTGTTAATTTCAGATTTGATTTGTCACGTGTTTGTCACTCATGTTACCTTAGTTTATCTCGTGGAAACCGCGTCTCCCCACTGATAATCACACCGATGTAATTTTCGCAGTT